>NC_064282.1:83944153-83989619 GCF_019186545.1 Solanum stenotomum | reverse complement strand
CTCATATTAGACATCATAATCGATGTTTGGCTTAGTTATTACTTCGCACCAATCGACACTAGCCTATTAGATAGTATCACACTAAATCTATGTTGATAATTCTTTTCTTGTTAATTACCTCCTTGGTCCGGCAAGTAGTAACAAGGCGAGTTCTAACGTTGGCCACCGTTAAAAAGACTTCTAAACGAAAGAATTATCAATGCATGCAAAATACTAGTCAAGAATTGCTTATTTACTATTCATACTTTGTTAATCGATCATGGTTCCCACAACCCTAGTTGTGGATTTAGTTACTCATATTAGCAAGAACACAATTCATAATTGTAGATGGAGAAATCATGAACTTACGTAAAGAGAATAATAAACCCAGAGAATTAACTTGAATTGCAAAGCCAAAATCTTCAAAACGAACTTGGAAAATCAATAATTGCTAGGGTTGCAAATTAATCTCCAAAGTTACAAAGCAAAAATAGAATAATAGTGTCTCACCCCCAAAAACGAGGTTTACATATCCTATTTATAGAAAACAAATCCTAAATAAAAAAGGAAACAAATTAAGGAAAGTTTTGTTCAGGTACGCGTCTTCGATCCACGAGATTGACTTACGGACCGTCGATTGATCTACGGTCCGTAAGTCCCTTCCGTCATTTGGGACTTAGAAATATTTCAGCATCCAAAAATCAGCTTCTCTGAAGCAAACGACGGACCAGTAGCACGGACCGTAGATCGACCTACGGTCCGTCAATCCCTTCCGTAACTCCATACTTAGCATCTTCAAAAATCAGGTACTGGAACCCTCGCAGTCTCACTCTACGGATCAACAGTACGGTCCGTAGATCAATCTACGGACCGTCAATGGGCACCGTGGTTCCACACTTGGTCAGATGTCCCTGATTTTTCTTCAACACATTCCTGCTGATCTACGGTCATCACCTACGGACCGTGAATGGACCTACGGTCCGTAGATGACCTCCGTGGATGCCTTTTTCTGCATTTCCTTCAGCTGTCTCTAAACTTCCGCGCCTGAACACCTTTCCTGCAAAATATGATAAAATACATAAAAACCAATATAAAAAGGCCCTAGACACACACAACTTGTAAGTGAAATGTATTAGAAATACCGTAAACTCACGGTATATCAAGAGGTTAGACTAGAGTCTGAGAAAGCAACAGAGAAGAGGTGGAGATATCTCAGAAATTGGTCCTCATACCTAGACCTCCACCACCTTTTCCACAGAGGTTAGTGAAGAAGACTGAGGATGGTAAATATTGCAGGTTTATTACTATGTTGAAACAACTTTCTATCAATGTTCCTTTGATAGAAGCCTTGGACCAAATGCCTGGGTATGCGAAGTTTATGAAAGATATGGTGACAAAGAAAAGGTCTGTGAGTTTTGAAGATGATGATAGATTGCAGCATTGTAGCGCTATTGCTACAAGATCTCTTGTGCAAAAGAAGGAAGACCCTGGTGCTTTCACGATCCCATGTACTATAGGGTTGTTACACTTTTCTAAGGCATTGTGTGATCTTGGTGCTAGCATCAACCTCATGCCCTTGTCTATTTATAAGAAGTTGGGTTTGGGGGACCCAAAGCCCACTGCAATGCGGTTACTAATGGCCGATCAAACTGTGAAAAGGCCCATTGGTGTACTCCATGATGTGCTAGTGAAAGTGGAGTCTTTCATTTTTTCGGCAGATTTTGTGATTCTTGACTGTGAGGTTGATTTTGAGGTTCTCATCATCCTTGGGAGACCATTTCTTGCCACAGGGCGTGTATTGGTTGATATGGAAAAGGGACAGATGAAATTCAGACTGAATAATGAAGAAGCAACTTTCAATATTTGTAGGTCCATGAAGCAGAGTTGTGAGCTCCAAACAGTATCTGCCATAACTTACATAGTGGAGACTGGGATAGAAGTGCAAATTCAAGAGCGACTAGGTGTTGAGGCACTAGCAGCATTTATTATGAACTTCGATAGTGATGGCATTGAAGAGTATGATGAGTTGGTAGCCGCACTCGATAGGTGTGAATATCGGCCCAAACCAAAGAAGTATGAATTAGACATGAAGAATCGCGAGTCCCCACCCGCAAGACCATCTATTGTGGAGGCACCCAAATTGGATCTTAAGGCTCTACCACCGCATTTGAGGTATGTATACTTGGGCAAAGGGAATACTTTGCCGGTCATCATTGCGGCAGATTTGAATGCAGGACAAGTAGAGTGCTTGGTGATTGTGTTGAAAAGGTTCAAGCGAGCTATCAGGTGGACTATAGCGGATATCATTGGGATTCCTCCTGGTATTTGCTCTCACAAAATCCAACTCATGCCAGATTATAAGCCCAGTATCGAGCACCAGAGAAGACTAAATCCCCCTATGCAAGAAGTAGTCAAAAAGGAGATCATCAAGTGGCTGGATACAGGAGTTATTTATCCCATTTCAGATAGTAGTTGGGTATGTCCTGTGCAGTGTGTGCCTAAAAAAGGTGGTATGACTGTGGTTCCAAATGAAAGAAATGAGCTTGTTCCAATAAGGCCTATTACTGGATGGAGAGTTTGTATGGATTACCAGAAGTTGAATGCGTGGACAGAAAAGGACCACTTTCCTATGTCATTCATGGACCAGATGTTGGATAGACTTACAGGAAAGGGTTGGTATTGTTTTCTTGATAGGTATTCGGGATACAATCAAATCTTTATAGCTCCAGAAGACCAAGAGAAGACCACTTCACTTGCCCATATGGGACTTTTGCCTTCAAACGGATGTCATTTGGGTTATGTAATGCCCCAGCTACCTTCCAGCGGTGTATGATGTCCATATTTTCTGATATGGTGGAGGACACTATTGAAGTGTTCATGGATGATTTTTCAGTTGTAGGTGACTCTTTTGATCGGTGTCTAGATCATTTGGCCGAGGTGCTTAAACGGTGTGAAGACTGCAACCTGGTGCTTAATTGGGAGAAATGTCACTTCATGGTTAAAGACGGTATAGTGTTGGGACATCGAATTTCAGAGAAAGGTATTGAGGTTGATAGAGCTAAAGTTGAGGTAATAGAAAAGCTTCCGCCATCCATTTCAATAAAAGGTGTTAGAAGTTTTCTTGGACATGCAGGTTTTTATAGGAGATTCATCAAAGATTTCTCAAAAATTGCACATCCTTTGTGCAAACTGCTCAAGAAGGAGAGTAAGTTCTATTTTGATGACACTTTTCTTAGAGCATTTGGAGAGCTGAAGGAGAAGTTGGTTACAGCACCTATCATTATTTCATCGGATTGGGGACAACCGTTTGAGGTAATGTGCGATGCGAGTGGAGTGACACTTGGTGTAGTATTGGGTCAAAGGCGAGAGAAAATTCTTCACCCTATTTACTATGCTAGCAAAGCTCTAAATATGGCCTAGAAGAATTATACTGTGACCGAACAAGAACTCCTTGCGGTGGTTTTTGCATTCGAGAAATTTCGTTCCTACTTGCTTGGTACTAAGGTCATAGTGCATACTGACCACTCTGCATTGTGTTTGATGGAAAAAAAAAAGATGCAAAACCAAGATTGATTAGATGGGTACTGTTGCTGCAAGAGTTTGATTTTGTGGTAAAAGATAGAAAGGGAACCGAAAATCAAGTTGCTGATCACTTGTCCAGATTAGAGGAAGAGGTTATGCTAAAGCTTGGAGATAGGGCTGAAATTAATGATGCTTTTCCAGATGAACATGTATTGGCTGCTTCTCATGATCTGATTCCTTGGTTCGCGGACTTTACTAATTATTTGGCAAGCGATATTGTGCCTCCCGATTTGTCTTTTCACCAAAAGAAAAAGTTTATGCCTGATGTGAAGAAATTCTTTTGGGATGAACCTTATTTGTATCGTAGTTGTGTTGATGGGATTATTCGTCGTTGCGTGCCCGAGGTTGAGATGTTGAGTGTACTTGAAGCATGCCATTCATCGCCTGTTGGTGGGCATCATAGTGGTATTCGGACTGCACATAAGATTTTGCAGTGTGGATACTACTGGCCTACCATTTACCAAGATGCTCATGATTTCGCCAAGTCTTGTGATCGTTGCCAAAGAGAAGGAGGGATTTCAAAGAGGCAAGAGCTCCCTATGAATCCTATATTGGTGATAGAGTTGTTTGATGTATGGGGCATTGATTTCATGGGTCCATTTGTGAGTTCATATGGGATGAAGTATATTCTTGTTGCGGTTGACTATGTATCAAAGTGGGTAGAAGCAGTTGCGCTCTCCAACAATGAAGGTAAAAGTGTCACCGATTTCTTGAAAAAGAACATCTCCTCCGGATTTGGTACACCGAGGGCTATTATTAGCGATGGAGGTTCTCACTTTTGTAATAAGTTGTTCAAGGTACTACTTGAGAAATATGTTGTCCGCCACAATTAGCCACCCCTTACCATCCATAGACTAGTGGTCAAGTTAAAGTATCCAACAGAGAGATCAAACAGATATTAGCGAAGACTGTGAATGCCAATAGAACGGATAGGTCAAAGAAGCCTGATGATGCTCTATGGGCATATCGCAGTGCATACAAGACCCCCATAGGTATGTCTCCTTACCAACTTATATATGAGAAGTCTTGTCATTTACCAGTAGAACTAGAGCATAAGGCGATGTGGGCAATGAAGAAATTAAATTTGGATTGGGACGCCACATCTAATCAAAGAATGGATGACTTGAATACACTTGATGAGTTTCGCCTAAAAGCTTATGAAAGTTCAGCCTTGTAGAAAGAGAAGATAAAGAGGTATCATGATCAAAGAATTGAAAAGCAAGAATTTGTGGTTGGTGATGTTGTGCTTCTATTCAACTCTAGGTTGCGCTTGTTTCCAGGCAAACTCAAGTCCAAATGGACCGGACCATTTTTGCTCACAAAATTGTTCCCCCATGGGGCGGTTGAGCTGGAAAAAAAGGATGGAACAAGGTTTATGGTAAACGGGCAAAGGATCAAGATCTATTTGGAAAATGCTGAAATCGTGCAAGAAGTGATTGAGGCCTACAATCTTGATGAAGTCTGAGTAATCAAGAGGCCTAAGTCGTGCCGCGACGTTAAATCAAGCGCTGCTTGGGAGGCAACCCAAGATGTACAATCTAGCCAACGATAGGATATAGTTTTTATTTTTCTAGTAGTTAGCGTTGTTCGATTTCTTCCATGTATCAAATTTGATAGTTGTTTTAGTTTTGTATTAGTGTTGGCTAGAATTAGAATATGGTCCGTGTCTAAAAAGTGTCAAGAAAATGTAAAAAGAATAGCCTATTGGTTGCTACATGTGCAGGTACACCAGGAAAATTCTGCAGAAAATGGTCTGGTGCAGAAGTTTACGGACACAATCGATGGTCCGTCGATTCATCAACGGACCGTAAATGGTGCCCGTAGATCCCAGGTAAGTTTCTAAATTTTCAAGTGTATGAGTGATCTACGGACCGTAGATCGACTCATGGACCGTAAACGGGGTCTCGTGAGTCCATACCCTCAGGCTGTCTGACCCGACCCGGATTCCACCATTTAAAAAAACCCTATTTGTTTTAAACCATTCCCCTTCCCTTCATTCCTCCCAAAACCGCTTCTAACATTCCCTAACCTCCCTAAATCACTCCATAACTCCCCCATAATATCATCCCTTCCATAATTCCCCAACTTCCCTTCCATTTCAAATACAACCCATCCCATAATCTAACAAAAAGGGTCCTGTGATTGGTCAGTAACGAAGAGGTGACTCCTTGGTCTTGCTAAGCTTAGTATCATCACGCAATCACCCGACTCCTTGTTGCTTGTAAGGTAATAGACTTTCCCTTCACTTTGAATTTCGATTCATAGATTGAATATAGAAAGTCGGGAGTTGGGTCTTGACCTTGGGTAATTGTTAGATGAAATTGCATGATAAACTTGAAAATTACAATGCCCTTGGAACGATAGATAGTGATTGTGTAGCATTATTGGATGTGATCATAAAATTATATGCTTGTTTCTACTTAGGGTTCCACAACTAGTCTAAATTGTTTGGTATAATAATCAGTCGGAATCTTAAGAATAAAGAACTAACATAATTTAATGTTGTAAATGCATGATGAGATTGTGTTAATGTTGAAAACTAAGGCCAAAAATGTATGATACCTGGCACAGATGGCACCCACGATACCCCGTCTACGGAATGTAGATCTATCTACGGACCGTAGATGGGGTTCGTAAATGGATGCACATGAAAAATTTCACCAACTGTGAAACCACGGAGGTGGACTACAGTCCGTAGGTCCATCTACGGACCGTTCTGCACATCCGTGGTTTCCATCTGCGACCTATATGAAGGCCCCCTGATACAAAGAAGAGATCCAAGGACCATAGATCAGTCTACGGACCGTAGGTCTCCTCCGTGGATGACCACTGTAGCATCTGTCTGAATTTTTTCTGTGAACTTACTTGAGGGTCGTTACCAATTCTAAAAGTTTTTTTTGCTGCGTATGGTTAGTTTTGGCACTAATATCGTTCCCGCAGGTACGATGGCACCCAAGAAGATGGTCACCTACTCAAAACGGGGCAAGTCCAAATCTGTTGCCCCTAGTTTTCAGTTAATTGATGAGGACACAGATGCCGACACTGATCCAAGATATGTGCCTCTCAACCCTATGACTTCTCGCGCTGCACCTCGAGGCACCAGACCCCCCCAAGAAGGTGCTTCCCGACGTAGTCACTGTTTCCCAATCTGATGAGGAGCACACACTGATCGGGTCACCAACTAGGGTTGCTTCCAGTTAGAGGGGTCTATGTCCGGGTCCGAGTCTGCCCTTGCGTCAGGCTCTGTGTCTACCAACTCTTCACGATCCGAGTCTCCCCATGCTACAGGGTCCAATGCCAAATCATCCTCAGGGTCTAGAGAGAATTACCAAGTAGCCTCGTCTGATGAGGCAACTAGCTCAGAGTCCATACCTGCACCACGGAATGATGACCCCACTCATGTAGCCGGCGAGCTAAATAGGTGGTGTGTAGAAGGTCAATGGCAAATCTATCGGGATGCTAAAATGGTCAATGACAAATAAAAGATGGCCCGACTAATTACAGAGGAGCGCAGAGTCCTCACGGGGAGCCTGCATACTGTTCCAGACATTCACCGGCTGTTCAACCTTCACAAGTGTGACTGGATGGATCGAGACCCAGGGACGTACAACGAGGAGATTGTGCAGGAGTTCTATGCTTCCTTTGCTACCACTCTCCGTGGTTCCATTTCCAAGAGGTCAAAGCCACAAGCGCAGGATCCACTCACTTCTACTTTGGTTCGAGGGTGCCCGGTGGACATATCACTTGCCACGATCAGACGCTTTCTCTATGGTCCTACTACGGGTCACTCTTAGTCTCTCAACACAGTTGAGTTTGACTACAAATGGGACATCGTGCGGAGTAGCGCTTTCCAGAGGAATGCTGAGCAGCGAGAGGTTGTTCTACTATGGTTGGCCAGGTACATTGCTGCAGATGGCGAGAGTGCAGAATGGGTCGCCGCTCCACGATTGGGCATCCGGAAGGCCACACTAAATTTTGCGGCCAAGTTCTTCTGGTGCTGGTGCTTAACAGAGTGTCGCCTACAAAAGTTGATAATCAAGTCACTTGGGACAGAGCGGTCATGGTTGTAGCATTGGTAGCAGGAGTGGAGATCGACTTTGCCCGCATGCTGCTAGCAGAGATTCACGAGAGGGCATTCAGGACCTCCACCACCTACCCCTTCCCCTGTCTAATTTTTCATTTGTGCAGGGACTCTGGATTGCCGATCTGGCATTGCGACAAGTTAGTCCACCCTACAGGGGCATTGAACATCGGCCTTATTCGAGATGAGGCAAATATGGCAGCACCTCGCAGAGAGCCTCAGGTTGAGGTACCTCCTTTGAGGGCCGATATTGCAGACATACTGGGGCAGGCACAGGATGACGACCTTAGCATCCCCGATCACACCGACACTGTCTCGGGCTCCTCATCTTAGGCAACTAGTATAGCTCCTAGCTCTTCCCGGTCCACACTGCAGTTAGGAGCTACTGTTGTTCCATTGGCCAGAGTACAGAAGTTAGAAGCTCAGATGGCCACCCTGCTGCATCACATCCAGCCATGGATGCAAAAGTCAATAGTCGAGTTCGATGCCAGAATGGAGCACAGGATGGAGGGGGTGATGGACCGGAAGGTCTAGGCAGTTAATAAGCTCCTTAATTCCTTTGAACTATGAGTTCTCGAGTGATCAGCCCCGGCCATAGATTTCTCTGCTTTGCAAGCTGACTTAGCAAGACTCCGGACTGACGTTGATGCCATCCTTGCTGCACCTTCAGTTGAGCCTCAGGTTGCACCTACTGCACTGGCTGATGATACAGTGCTAGACGCTCTATTTAGTGGGACCACCGAGGA
Organism: Solanum stenotomum; assembly: GCF_019186545.1. Classification (NCBI taxonomy): domain Eukaryota; kingdom Viridiplantae; phylum Streptophyta; class Magnoliopsida; order Solanales; family Solanaceae; genus Solanum; species Solanum stenotomum. The sequence continues at coordinate 83,981,231 of NC_064282.1, read as the reverse complement.
GGAGCTTGCCCCTACACATGCAAAAGGCAAGCGGCACCGGTCTCACCGCACTCAGGAGGAGAAAGCTCTCAAGAGGCAACGTAGGCAGGCGAAGGAGGCAAGGAGGGCTTCGATTGTAGACGAGGAGTTGCGCCAGCAGAGGGTGCGTGAGAGAGTTGTAGAGGCATCGAGCTTGGCCCAGTTGCAGAAGTTCAGCCTGTTTTGAGGGACGTTAAGCACCACTGATGGTGAGGTGAGATTAATAGAGAGCACTACTGAGAGTGCTATGATTGCAGATGTGGGCACTACTGAGGGTGCCACCACCACTGTTCCAGCGGGCTCCGGGAAATCGGACCCCCCTGTTTGTTGATGATTCGCCGGTGCTTTGCACCACAGGTTTGGTTTACCCAATCCATTTTCTTTTACTGTTTCTATATGCATTGGGGACAATTGCATCAATTTTTTTAGGGGTGGGGTAAATGGATTGTGAGTGATAGGGTGAAGTCTGAATAACCCAACTCATGAATCCGCTCTTGGGGTTTTCTTGCCTGTGTTCTTTTCCCCCAAGAGACTGTTTAATTTTTGTTGAACCGTCATGTCTTAGGATCATATGTGTAGATGCATGATGAAGAAAGAAGCATGATGGCTTATGATACCCCCCCAGATTTTGGGACGTATGTTAGAATTTGTAGGCTACGATTAGTTGAATGTGCTGGCTCTGAGTATGACATAATCATGAACCAAGTTGATAGCATGATTTAAGCTGAAACTTGAACTGGGTAATCTGATAACCTGATGATGGAACTATGTGCCAAGAGTGTGTGAGAATCGTTGAGTGTTCAAACAGTTTATGTGCAAAACTAGAACTTGTCTGGTTAGTCCTGTTAAGACAATTCAATCTAGAGGTTAGGAAGTGATCATAGGCCATTGTTCTGAAAAATCCACAAATTGCCTAAAAGAAGGATCCAACCAAATGAAATAAATGCTCCCTTTGATCCAAATAATTTGAGCCTAAAATTAAATAATTTCTTTCTAAACCCTAAACTCACTTTCCCATAATCTACTATGTTGGCCTGGTCCCTCCTTGGACATGTGCACTTCGACTTAGGCCAAAAGCCTAAGTTGAGGGTGGCTAATGTAACCTCAATCTTGGCCCTGACCTGACATCGGGTATTGTGTACCTCAACTAATGGAAAATCCATAAGTTGAGGGTGGCTATGAAAAAGGGAACTGAAAGAAAAATGGGTATGAAAAGAGTGATGTAAAAAAAGATAAAAGGATGTGACTTGTTGAAAGCTAAAAGAAAATAAAATAAAAAAAAGTAAAAAGAGCTACCAAGTCTAAGGTCACATTCGTGGTTGAAGAAAATTAAGGGAAAGAAAGTAAAACAATAAGATGACAAAAATAGGGCAAAAAGAGGTTGAAAGCCGAGTGTAATGTCAAGGAGGGCAGAAAGTCACTAAGCACTACCCAAATGTACCACACCTGACCCTGAGCCTACGTTACAAGCCAAGAAAGTTCTATAGTGATCCTAGAGTCTATTTTGGAGAGTCTAAGCAGTGAAAATAAGGGCAAGCTTATGGCATTGAGCACTAACTATATTTGAAATTACTTCTGAGCGTGAGTGTTGAATAAATCATTGTACCATGATGTCATTCATTCTTGGGAAAAGGAGATTTCGTTTGAAGTAAGGGCACTAGTTACATTGTCGGAAAGTTGGTACTCTGGTGATAGTGAGAAGGTGTATGTTGTGTGTCAGTTGGTCAATCTGTGTCATGGTGTGATCCACATAAATTGGCTTGTCGAGTCTAAGAGAACGAATGTGCACACGAACAATGAAGAGAGTAGGGAGCCATGTGATTGCTTGGGTTTGAAAATTCTTGCTTCTATACAAGTGTCGTTTAGAGTTGTAGTGTGTCGCTTGAGGACAAACAATGAATTTAAGTTGAGGGTGTTGATATACCGTGAGTTTACGGTATTTCTAATACATTTCACTTACAAGTTGTGTGTGTCTAGGGCCTTTTTATATTGGTTTTTATGTGTTTTTATCATGTTTTGCAGGAAAGATATTCAGGAGCGGAAGTATAGAGTCAGCTGAAAGAAATGCAGAAACAGGGCATTCACGGAGGTGATCTACGGACCGTAGGTCCATTCACGATCCGTAGGTGATAACCGTAGATCAGCAGGCATGGTATTGAGGACAAATTAGGGAAATCTGACCAAGTGTGGAACCACGGTGTCCATTGACGGTCCGTAGATTGATCTACGAACCGTACTGTTTATCCGTAAAATGATACTGCGAGGGTTCCAGTACCTGATCTTTGAAGATTCTAAGAATGGAGCTACGGAGGGGATTGACGGACCGTAGATCGATCTATGGTTCGTACTGCTAGTCCGTCGTTTGCTTCAGAGAAGCTGATTTTTGGAAGCAGAAATATTTTCTAAGTGCTGGCTAACGGAAGGGACTTACGGACCGTAGATCCATCGACGGTCCGTAAGTCAATCTCGTGGATTGAAGACGTGTACCTGAACAAACTTTCCTTAATTTGTTTCCCTTTTAATTTAGGATTTGTTTTCTATAAATAGGGCATGTAAACCTCGTTTTTGGGGGTTAGAGATTATTATTCTATTTTTACCTTGTGTCTTTGGAGATTAAGTTGCAACCCTAACAATTATTGATTTCCTGCATTCGTTTTGAAGATTTTGGCTTTGAAATTCAAGTTGAAATTATGGGTTTATTATTCTCGTTACGTAAGTTCATGATTTATTCATCTAATATTATGAATTGTGTTCTTGCTAATATGGGTAACTAACTCCACAACTAGGGTTGTGGGAACCACGAGCGATTAACAAAGTATGAATAGTAAATAAGTAATTCTTGAATAGTGTTTTGCATGCATTGATAATTCTTTCGTTTAAAAGTTTTTTTTAACGAGTGCACGCGTTAGAACTCGCCTTGTTGCTACTTGCCGGATCAAGGAGGTAATCAACAAGAAAAGAATTATCAATATAGATTTAGTGTTATACTATCTAATAGGCTAGTGTCGATTGGTGCGAAGTAATAACTAAGCCAAACATCGATTATGATGTCTAATATGAGGTAAAGGTAAGGGTTAGTAATTTATACACACGCAGCCGGATCAAGGTGCGGGGTGAAATTTTCTAGATGCCGGATCAAGGATTTAGAGATACCTAACTTATCACTTTGTATGTAACACATTAGGAAATGATTGCAATTACTTGGATTACTTCGTTATGAGCTTGTGGGGAACACGTCTACCCTAGTTAATTTTCTCATCTTGATAACAACTGAAATTTACTTTTGTTTATTGATTACTTACTGAATTCTTACAGTTTGTTTCACAAATCCCCCCTTTTTTATTTCGTGTTTCTGGAAGTACTTTGGCTAATTGAATATAATTGTTGGTTAAAGTAAAGTCTAAACCATTTTTCTCGTGGGATCGACCCCAACCTATAAGTTGGGTTCTTTACTTGATAACGATCGCTTATACTTCTTTAGGGAGGTGTAATTTGAGCGTATCATGAGCCCACATACGATCCATAGGTCATGGGGCGTAGGTCATGACTGCTTTCTATCAACTTTCGGCCAAGTTGAGGGTCATTATGGTTAATTGGTAATTAATTAGTTAGGGGTTGGGAACGGTTATTATTGAGTTATTAAAGTATTTTAAGGATTTTAAAGTTATTAAACTTCTTTTTAGAACTCATTATTTCCAAACTCTCAAATTAGAAACCCACCCTCTTCTAATACTCTCTCTCTCAAGAAACCACCATTGGAGAAGAAGGGGTCAAGATTTAAAGCTCAAGATCTCACCATTCTCACTCAATTTTCATGGATATATTCCTAGAAGGTATGTTAGTCTTCATCCTTGATTAAGTTTCATTCAAGGAGCCCCTTCAAACATGATTTCAAGGTTCCAAAATCCCCCCAAAACCTAGGGTTTTCAATCTATGCATATGTTCATTTCCAAAACAATTTCAAAGGTTTATATATGATGAATTATGAATGGATTGTTGAATTAATGATGAATTATGGTGAATTTCTCCTATGAACCCATGTTTTCCCAAAAATCCTAAGTTATGAATTGTGATTGGGAATTGATTGATCATGAAAGTATGTTGAATTGTTCATGTTTATATTGAATTAGTTATTGAATCATGTTAATTCCCTTATCTAATGTAGTATTCTACATGTTTGTGTTGATATTGATTCATAGCCTTTTAAGGCAATTTCATGAAGGATATATGTATCATCATGATGTGAAGTGTATGTGTCTGATCTCAATGAAAGTATTATGATCATATTCAGAATGTAATTGTGTTATTATTGAAAGAATATTCTCAATTAACACTCATGAATGATGATGATAGAATGTGAAGGGTTTCTATAATGTGAGGTTACATCTTAAATTGGTAGGCTTAAGGCATCCTTTTCTTGTATTGATGAATGTGACCTTGAATGTGTATGTTGAATTGGTAGGCTTAAGGCATCCTTTTCTTGTATTGATGAATGTAGTCTTGATTGAAGTACCTTGAAGTGGTAGGCTTAGACATCCTCTTCTTGTGTAATGAATGTGTCTTAACTCAATGAATATAAATTGATAGGCTAATGGCATTCCTTTCATAAATGACTAATGAATGTGTTCTAAGGTTAAGTTTTGAATCGATAGGCCAATGGCATTCCTTTCATAATGAGCCAATGAACTAATGTAATGATGACTCTTGAATCGATAGGCATATGACATTCCTTTCCTAATGAGTCAATGTATCATGAATAGATAGGCCTATGGCATTCCTTTCATGTGTATAATAACGTAATGATGAACCATGAATCAATAGGCTTATGGCATTCCTTTCATGAGGATTCAAGAGCTATCCTAATAATGTACCATGAATCGATAGGCTAATGGCATTCCTATCATGTGTAATGATGTAACTTGGGTCAATAGGCCAATGGCATTCCTCTCAAGTACAATAATGTAATGTGAATGAAATGCTCTATAAGAATGGAGGCTAAGCACCGAGTGGATATGGTAAGATGGAAACTCTCCCAATTTTAGGTTAAAGTTCCAATGAACATCTTCCTTATCCCATAACTATATGCCCACATAGGATATTAGCTAGTGGATCTACTTAAGTTAAAATGTTACTGGCCCTACCTTAGGAAAGTCGACCAACCCTTATGGTGTCGAATTCCATGTCTAGCTCACATGGTCTATGTCGATTAAACATTTATTCCCATCATGTGAGATGTGCACTATAGATACTCTATAGGTTCTACGAAGTGTGGGTGGTAGTATAGGATGCCATTCATGCATTGTACGAGTAGGCTTTGAGAGGGCTATAGTGAGTTCTCTAATGTCTTAATGACTAATGAATGAAAGTGCTCTTAAGGAAGCTAATGAAGAATGTTGACTTATATGCTTAAATGAGATAATGCATGCTTTACTTGGATTGTATTATGAGTTACTTCTTTGTCATGACTTATGAAATGTTTATGATCCTTATGTATGAGTATAGTTTGAAGAGGAAAAGAAAGAATGGTAAGTTCACTTTTGGTGGCCTTAATGTGGTACTTAGTGTGGATGGTGGTATGGGATGCTATTCATACATTGCACAAAGTATAGCTTGGGGTTACTTAAGGCGAAGGCTTTAATGTGATGAAATGGCTTACATGTTGATTATGCTCTAAAGTGATGAAATGGCTTGTATGTTGGTTATACTTGTATCTTATGCCTCTTATACTTGTGTTCATGAGTTTTCTCAAATTGTCTTAATGCATGGTTTTCAAACCAAATGTCCGTTTTAATGCCTAATTTTTGCATGACTATCATACTTAATTGTGCTAACCCATATTTCTCTATTTTCTACAAAGTGTAGGTTCCAAAAAGTGAGTTGAGTTCTTCTAGTTGAAGTTTGGATTGAGTTCTTCCAAGACTTGTGGTATGTCCACTTGAATTCGAGGACAAGTACTTTTGATGTTTCATGTCTTTTATTGTAATGGACTCTTTTAGACTTTCTATTGTAAATGGTTGTGACCCTACTTTTGATTCAAAGATTGCTTTTAGATGGTCATGTGAGACTAGTAGACTTTCGTTGTTTTAAATGATTTTCGATTGTATGGATTTAAAGAAAAGTTTTAATTCTGTACCATTTTCCTTATATCGAATGTTATGAATGCTATGAGGCTTTTTGGAGTCTTGTACACCGTGTTGCAACCGGGGTGTAGGCTCTGGTCGTGACACCTAGATTTCCCTTTAATTTTCTAACTGTTGAGTTTGTGCTCTGTAACTTTTGGTGATACTCCTAGGCTCGCCAAGTTAACTCGGCCAAAGTACTTCCTAATCGCCCTTCTGTGCCCCATTTTCTTGAAATTGTTCTGTAACTTTCGACGAGATACTTTTATTTTGTTCAAAGGTTTCAGCAATCCGTCGAATGGCCCTGGACATTGCCGACCAACTTTGATTTTTGAGGATTTTTTATTCTGGAAGTTTCAACGAGCCCGACCTAGCTTGCAAATGTGGTTCGGCGACTCGCCGACCGGTTTGGTGAGTCTTCCTGCATATTTTCCCTAATATTTTTCTTAACTTTATCTAACATTTGTCACATTGTTTTGCAGGAATGGGTAGACCAAAAGTGGCAGGTAGAGACATACCGCCCCGAAAGTGGGCACGAGGAATTACTATCAACGAGGAAGCGGCTGCTTCTCGGGTAAAAGCTCCAAAACATCCTCCGAAAGGAGGTAAAGGCAAAGGCAAGGGGCCTGTTGAGTTGACACCTACGGAGGAAAGCTCCAATAGTGAGGGGGTCCACTCTACACATCTCATTACCTCCGGAAGTGAGAGTCACTCTGAGAAGGGTTCTCCTGCCTCTATTTCTGAGCCAAAAGATGACCAGTTATTACAGGCCAGGAGAGCAAAGCTACTCTCCAAATAGATAAATGATTCGTCTAGGATTCCAGTGCCTCCTCCTCCTCCAACTGCAGCCCCAGTAAAGATAGTGGTCCTTGCACGACCAGTTCAGGGTCCTCCTCCCCGGTTTCTCAACAGACTAAAGGCCGAGGGATTGAGGACAATATTAGAAGAGAAAAGTTTGTCTACCGACGATGTGGTGGACAGACATCCAGAGGTGTGGAACACTCTCAGGTTCCATAAGTTTGAGGTTTTCACCAAACCCCGAGGCCCATACATTCCTACTTGGGGAATTCTATCCGGCCTATGGAGAACTGGTACCAAAGGGGAAGAAGAAGGCTAGTATGTTCAAGACAATGGACGATGTGAAGGTTAGAGGTCGGAAGGTAAAGTGCAGCAGCTCAGACACAAATGTTGTACTTGGATGCTCTAAGGACTTTATGCATGACTACCCGGACCTAATCAAGACCCAGACCCTGGATTATTTATAAGGTTAGTTGGCACCCCTCATCTGTGATGTGACACCGAGGTGGATAGAGGCTGGTGCCCAGATACACAAAAAGGACCTGAATGTAGCCGTTCGGTATTGATTCAGTTTCATTAGCAGCACCATCATGCCCTCTTAGAATGAATCCATCCTCCAACACCCAAAGGTTGTTTATCTTAGGTCCATTATAGTGTGGAACATGTTGAATTTGGGGTTAGTGATTGAGCATGAAATGTCCATAAGGGCCAAGCAGAGCCAGACCTCACTCCATTTCCTCGTGTTGATTATTTAGTTGTGTCGGCGGGTCCGTGTTCCGAGAGATAAGAAGACGGATGTGGAGGTGACACCTACCTTTTCTACTGACATCCGACATATTGAGGTTGATTATATGCAGGATGAGGTTGATAGGAGGAGGGCAGCACTGGTGGATACATCCCTGGAGGTTGACGTTAATATGTTATTGACAGAGGCAATCATGCCCCCTCATGCCAGTGGGCCCTCAGGTACATTTGGCCCTTATGTTTCTTGTGAGACTCCTAGTACTACAACTCCACCCCTCCCTCTTCTTCTGTTGTTGTTGTTGTTGCCTCTAGGCCCCCTATCACCTAGGCCATATTTTACAAGATGGTCCATCTGGCTCATTTGGCTGATATGCGTGCCTCCCGGGTTGAGGTTGTTATGCCTACGATAATAGAGAAGGCGATAAATGTTGTCTTGGCCCCAATTAGGGCTAAGATGAGAGAGCATAGGTTGGCACTAGATGCCCTTACAGTTAGGGTTAAGGCTTGTGATTAAAGCCTAGGTGCTACAGAGGAGGTGACGGTCTTGAATGCGGATGCTATTGGTCTGAGGAACGTGTTTTACAGAAATAAAAAATTGACTTTGTTTTTGAAAAATCGACTTAACTTATGGTTTTGAAGGGATATCGAATTTTTCAAAGAGAGTCGCCACTTAATTTTTTTAAAGAAATTAAGAAAACTTATTAAATTCAAAAGATTTTAAAACAGAGAAAAAATCATTTGAAATCCAAAGGGGTTCGGTGTTCAATTTACATTTCGAGAAGGTGTTAGGCGCTCGGAATGTCCGCTAACTTGCGGTTGACCAACGATTTGACTAAAACATTTGACTAACTTGAAAAATTAACCAAGTAATAAAAATTATTTTTTTTGAAGGGAAATAAACTAAGGGAACTTTTAAGACAAATAATTTAAATATTGACTAGACAACCTATAAATCAGGATAAGTAATAAATAAAATATAAATATTTTAATTTGAACATAAAAGGAGAAATGACTATCTTTTGGGAATTAATTAAATTAAACGAAAGTCAAAATAAAATGTTAGTCAATATAATAAACAAATAAATAAGAGCAAAGGAAAGAAAGGTTAAATTTGAGCTTTGGCTCAAACTCAAATTTTGGACCTTTGGTCCACCTGCCCTAACCCTAAAGTTTGCCATAAATGGATTTAGCTCATCTTTGGGTCCTTTGGGGCCATTTTTTTCTGCTAGGACCTACTGGAGTCAAGGCAAAATCAAGTAAAATTGGGCGTTGGCACAACTTGCCAAACTGAGTCGTGTATAGATCAAGTATACAAGTATACGTGAGTTATACTTCATCTCCGACCCTGTCCTTTATTTCGACCTGTAGCTGCTGCATTTAACCCATATTTTAGCATTTTTGGGGTAGTATTTCAGTATTTCACCATGTATATCAGTCTATACTGATGTATACAATAGGTATATAGCTCCTTTTTGAGCTTTTGGAGGTTTGCATTAGCTTCCCTTTCATCCTCAAACACCAAAGGCTGACTTGATACTCGAAAATGTAGGGAGATGATCAAAAAGAGTTCAATTTAGACTCCGCAAAGCATCACATGTAAAGAAAATGAAAGGAAAGAATTAACATGAGATAATTCAAGATTGTCACTAAGCAAGTTTGCTAATAAAGAGACAACAGGCAGATGAAGATTCATCAAATAATATGTAAGTTTAAGATATGAATCGCATGCATCAAATGATGAGGTATAATTGTATTCAAATTAAAGACAATGCATAGAGCTTAATTTGATCAAATTTGGAAAGAAAGCTATATGTAAGTGTAAAGCAAATTATAGATAAATCCCAAAACTTATAAAAAAAAATGAAATCAACCAACAACAAAACTATTGTGACAATCATACCAAATGATGGTACTATGGAAAGAAATAAGGTGAACATCACAGTAAACTTACACGATCTTATCTAATCACAATCATAATGACATTTGACTATACAACAATAAACAAACCAACAAGAGCTAAATTCAAAGCTAGCAATATGGTCCTAGAATTCAAATTCACACTAAAACAGAGGAGAATACGTAGCAACCAAACAGAGATATGAAGTCCAACTCTAGAAGCAGCAACAGATCAAGACAAAAAGGCAAATCACTGTATTACAACTTCAAAAAATAGGCAGGTCGCTTATAAAACACAAATCACATTGGGAATTGGATTATGATAAGCAATAAACAATGTTGTCATGAGTTAAAACCGAGCACGAAATGCATAAAATTCAAGTTCCAAGAATAGATAAATGCTAAATAGGTAGCAATGCTAGCAGTAACAAACTAGATGAAGAAATATTAATACTTGAATACGTATTAAGCATGAAAATCAAAGCACAACTAATATGCGATTCACAACAACATGAAAGCTAAGCTTAACTCTTACGAATCCAGCTTCACACATTTAGTTAAGGCAATGAAGCAAATAATATGATGATCAGTTAGGAGTCCAAATAGTGAAGAAAACAGGCTGGAAAACTCATATTCAAGCCAAGAAGAACTTGAACCTAGAGTATTGAAGTGAAAATAAAGAAGAAAGCATGATTGTAGCCAAGGAAAACTAAACAGAGACATGTTCAACGCATAATGATTGTAATCGAAATAAAACGTGAATGGAGGAAGTGTTACCTTTTTCGGGCAGCTGAACTGAGAACAACGAGCCAGCGACGAAGCTTCCTCCAACCACACAAGCAAACGACTCCAACGGAAGGCTTGAATAACCCAAACGAAACTCCTAGAAATTTTATCAGAAGACTATCATATAAGATGTAAAATAGTAGTTCTTTGTTTTGATCTTTCCCATTGTTTCTAATTTCAATTTTTCCTCCTTTCCAACTTCTCTGTTTATAGCCGAAAATTTGGCCTAAAAAAATTCCCCCCTAAGCAGTGAACGAACAAGAGTATTTATAGGCAAGATGGAATCAAAATTAAGAGGAGAAACGGGGTGGATTTTGAATGAAATTTTTCAGTTCAAAATTTGAATTCTCTTGAGGATAAAGTTGCCATCTCGAATTTGTACCAAATTGTACTATTCTCAATGGACTCAAGAAGGAGACCGTTGATTTGGAGATGAAGGACGAAGATGCAGCGAGATGGGGACACGTTGAATGATTCTCCAACGTTTTTTGTACGAGAGGATAAGGATGAGGGTGGGAGAGGACGGACAGGCGCGAGATGGGCTTGATTTCGCTGTTGGACTCGCAATTCTGGACTGATTCTGGTTTGCTTCGCTCATACCGGTTCACGCTGGACGAAGTAGAAAAGGGGTCAGGTTTCTGTGTGTAATGTTGTAATGTGGGCTGGGTTTCTGGAAATGATTTGTGTTGCTGGAAGTTGCAAAGTAAAAGGCCCAAAATGGTTTGTCCCAAATGGGTTTAGGGTGTGGCAAAAATGGTAGTCAAAATTGCAATATAATGGGTTAGATTTGCAATTAGGAATGATCATATGGATTTCAACCATAGCCAACTGAAATTAAAAACTTAACCAATTTGAGTTAATTAATAGAATTCGGCTAGATATTGAATGAGACAAATTAATATAAATTAATTAATGAGCTTCTTAATCTTAACGAAATAAAATAATTAACTTAATTATAAACTAATAACTCAAAAATATAATTATTAACTAACTAAACCAATTAACCAACTAATTAAGTATAATTAAAATCTTTTTGAGATGATTTTCGAAAATTCATAAAATATTCTAATTATATACAAAGTTATATGATAGACATATTATTATTTAAAGATTTATAAAAGGCGACAAAACTATTTTAAAATGACTCACAAATTATCATTATTTTTATTTTTTTATTTTTTTGAAATTTGATAAAACTAATTATTTTAAATCATTTGAAATTGAAGAAACTCGTCGATTAATCTATATGTGGAGGTCCAAAATTGGGCATCAACAACTGTCCCTCATTTGACTAGGATTGATGAAAGAAATTCAAGATAAATGAAATTGACGAATCCAATTTTGACCGATCATATATTCATCCTTCAGAAAAAGGGCTTTCGGTATGAACTTTAGGGGTTATGGCCAAACCCTAGTGTCGGGTTTCCTACATATCTCAGGGTATATGAGAATTCAGGCCACTTGTAGTTTGATACGCTTGATTTCACTCACCATTCTGAAAGATTTCAAAATTTATCCCGATATCGAATTATAAAGAAATCAGAATGCTTGGGACTAAGATTTGAGAGAAACTGTTGGAGTACAGCCGAGTTTTCAACATTGAGTCCGCCTACATATCCTTCAACGTAGGGAATCAGGCTGTTTGTAGTTTGACTGGATCGATTGAAAAGGAAATCTATTATGCTAGACCACCCTCGATTCTAGAGTGACAAATCAGTCGAGTATGAAAAAGAGGCTTGCAACCTCTTAGCCATGAATGTGGTACACTTCACACCCATAATTAAGAACTTACATGGATATAATTTTCACATCTCTTGGCGTATTGTCACTCAGATTGGAAGGTTGCCTCCGGTGAGAGTGAAAAGTTTTTGGTATGCGAAACAGAAACCGACAGACCCAAAGAAATACTCACATGCCTTCTGATAGGGGTATGGTTTGATTGTGGTGGAAGTCTCTCCTCAGCTCGCGTCCTAAGAGTTTGATACTCCTCTTCGAACTATGTCTCAGTCCGCTGCTAAGAAAAAGTTTCACGTGATACTACATCCTTATTGATGTCGTCCGTACATGTGGTTTGATTTGAGAATTCATTCTCTTGGATGCTCTCGATAAAGACTAAAATAAACTTGTTAGTAGAAATTGTAATTGAAAAAGTGGCAGTATCCCTTATGATACTTTTCAATTATATTCTTGCATGTTTCAGTGGATACGTCATTGTCTTGGTGTTCTAAAATTAATCTTTCTTTGAAAGAAGTCATATAGGTATGTTCAGTATATGTCTGCACACTCAAAGTAAATAATGAGTAGATATAGTGCCGCTTTAGCTAGCGGCTCAAGTCAAAAAATAAAGAAAGATCATTCATATAACAAATGAGTATATCTTAATGGATATACATAAATATCTTTTTCAACTAGATGAGAAAATAAAAAAGTATTGAGAGTAAAAGATAATGGATACCGCTTTCGAACACTGTATGTCTATTACAACTCATGATTTATTGAGGATTTGGAGATGCCATTGCTTGATTTGTGCATAGCAAACTTTGATGATCTCTGCAATGAGCCAGATGGCTTCATAATGATCAAACTGTAATGAGGTGGATACTTGATAATAGTCCAACTGTAACGAGGTGGTTAACTCGATGATTGTGCACTATAATAAAATGGATGGCTTGATTTTCCAACTGTAACGAGGTGGATGGCTCGATGATTGTCCATTGTAACGAGGTGGATGGCTCGGTGATTGTCCAACTGTAACGATGTGAATGACTCGATAATTCGCTCCATAGCTCATGCTAAGAGAAAGTTTCACATTGTTCTTCATCTTTTTTTATATCATCTGCACCTTTATTTTGATTTGAGAATTCATCCTCTTGGATGCTCTCGACAAACAAATGAAATAAACTTGTTATCAGAAACTATAATTTAAATAGAGAAGTACTATGTTTTACCGTATTCGGCACATGTTCTTTTCTATAAATGTTCTGACGCTAACCTCCATCGATTTTGACGCAGTGGATGATGACTTGATATGATGTGAAAGACGATGCTTCATTGATATGATGATGATGGTTCATTAGTAGGATAATGCTGCTACATAATAGGATGATGACATTGATGCTTCATTGATAGGATAATGATTGATGATCCATCAGCGGGATGATGTTGATGTCCTTCTGGCTGATGACATTGATGCTCGATTGATAGGATGATGATTCTTCGTTGATGATCTATTGGTAGGATTATGTTGATCCAATTGCAGGATGATGTTGATGCTCCATTGATAGGATGATGATTCTTCATTGATGATCCATTGATAGGATGGTGTTGATCCATTGGCAAGATGATGATATTTCATCGATAAAATGACGGTGATGTCTTTTTGGGTGGTGGTACCATCTCATTTGATAATAGTGTAGAAATGTCCCTCTAGGTGGTCGTATTATCTCATTTGATAATACTATAGAAATGTCCCTCTGGATAATTCACATTATCGCGTCTGATATCGACATAATTTGTGAATATTCTTCAAATGTTCTTGATGCTGGAAATGTAATTTGATGTCATAATAGATGTTTGTACATCTTGAGAGAGATGTTTTCACTTGCTCATATTTGAACATTTGTACTCATTGTGACTCATGCTTTGCTGAAAATTTGAACGAGGTGTTATTGCTCGTATTCTGAACTATTTCTTTTTTCTTCTGAAAAACTTCAATGACTTTCCTATATCTAAAGAAAAGTTGTCAATTTTGGGGAGCTCCTCGCCCTTTTGACTTATCCATATTCATTGAATTGAGGACTATGATAATCTTGAGGCAAACTTATAGACCTGCATCCACAGAAAAATTGTTAGTTTTTAAAACAAACTGATTTGTGTTGAGTTCTTCAATCGCTTGCTCCTTGTCTTGCTATCTTCGGTTGATCACTCCGATCTCTTGCTTCTCGATAGACATAAAATGAAATTAAACAAAACATTTGACATCTTAAAAAACTATTTAAGAAAAAAGACATTTGCGAGAATCAATTTGGAAAAAGTCACTGTCAAATGTCATGTCATGCATTACTTAAATGAATGCCCTTGGTTCGAAACTTTGGCGTGTCCAATAGCTTTTTCTGGAGAATTCAATGATCCTTAAAGCTTTGAAAATCTTTGGCATGGTCCTGCTGAAATCTACTATAATTGAAAATTTTTGCAGTTGACTCTGAACTTCAACGGTGCCAGAGATTGTTAAAGTTGACTATGAACTTTAACAATGCCAGAGGTCAATTGAAGTTAGCTCTAAACTTCTAATCATGTTCTAAATGTTCAAAATTAACTACAAACTTTTGGTGACGCTTGAATAAATTTTTGAGGCCATCCTAAAAAATAATTGTCCCAGTTAGAAGTTTTGGCGTATCTCGAAATGTTGATATATGACTGTTGACACCCAATTTTGGACCTCCACATTATAGATTAATCATCGAGCTTTTACAATTTCAAACAATTTAAAATAATTAGCTTTATAAAATTTCAAAAATATATAATATAGTTTGCAAGTTATTTCAAAAAGTGACATTTTTAAAATTTTTAAATAATATGTATGTTCTATAGAATTATATATAATTAGTATATTTTGTGAATATTCAAAAATCATCTCAAAAAGATTTATTTAATTAAATATTCAATTAAATTAGTTTAATTTAATTTATATTTATAATTTTAAGTTATTTAGTTTATTAGTTAGTTATTTTATTTCGTTGATTTAAGAAGCTTGCTAATTAATTAATTTTAATTCATCGTGTTTAAATTCTAGCCAGATCCACTAAATTAACTCAATTTGGCTATGTTTTGAATTCTATATGGCTATAATTGCAATCCATTTAGCCATTTTGTATTTTGCAAATCTAACCCTTTTACCCCCACCGTAACCCTTTTATACTTAAAATAATTAAGATCCAAAGTTAGGCCTATTTTTCAGCCCAATTCCAATTCTTCAATGCCTGATCCATCCCACTTGTTTTTCTTTACCAAAAGAAACCCATACGCTGTCCAGAATGACCCCCAAACACAATTACAATACCAACATCAACAATACATACACATACCAAACCGACCAGACCCCACTTTGCTTCTTCTTCTCCCCTACGCGAAGGACAACAACAATACCCAACGTTCAATAGCCATACCCTACTACCCCTATACTCGTCTTCTTCACGTGACCAGGACGAAACCCAGACGTATCAGTTCGGAAAAATTGGTAAAAAGCTGCGACTCTGACCCGTCAACATCGGTGCCTGCACCAGCCATCACTTCGCCTTCCCCTTTTTCCCATTTTTCAGGGATTTCCCACCCCCTTTCATCATTGCCTTGAGAAAGGGCATATGAATTCGAATTTCAAATTCAGAATTTCAACCGTTTCCCCCCTAAATCGACCCCAAATCCCCTCTATAAATAACCTTCTTAGTTCTCATTGAATGGGGGAGATACACATAAATAGAGAGAAAAAGACAGCCTACAGAGTCGGAAAAGAAAACTAAGAGCTTGAGTCTTTTCTATTCGAATTCGAAGCTTGTTTTATTTTTCAACGCGCATCAAAATTTGCTCACAGTGGTGGTAGTTCTTCGTGGTTAAGCTCGTTGTCTCAGTTCACTTTCCCGAAAAGGTATATAATCCCTCTCTTCTTACGGTCTTCTTCTTAATTTGAGTTTTCGTTTTGTTTGTTTAGTTAGCTGTATGCTCTAATAGTTTAGCAAGAGTAGGGATACCTCATATGACCGAAACTCTGATCTTTCATGTGTGAGTATGATTCGACTGTGTATGTACTGATGTTGGAAGGCTGGTTTAAGACTGCTATTGCTCTTATTGTTTTAGCTATCTTAGCATTGTTACGATCAGTTTCAAAATTGCCTTATTAGTCTTAATTTATGTCAGTTTGTTATGAATCTGTGTGAATAATCAATGTTCGACGTCATGTTATTCATTCCTTGCCTTAAACGGATTAAATGAATTTGTATTTAGGACTGTTTAAGCTTATCTTTGTGTCTTTATTACTCCTCATCCCGAACATTTTTCACTCGAATAGTGTTGAATCTGTTTGCTCCTACCTGCCCTGTCTTCTTGCACTGTTGTCTTCCTAGTTGAATATTGAATTGAGCTTAATATTAATTTTAGTCACTGGTTGTAGCTTATTTCTTGAGTTCACTTTCATTTTTTATGGTTCTGCATCATAGGTCTTTTTTATTATTATTTGTTAAGTTTCTAAATTGTTAGATAGGTGGTGTATAATTTTTTAAAAAAAGGAGGAAAACACATCTATAATTAAATTTTGGCCTCAATTTATTTGTATGTGTCTTTTGACAGAATGAATATCATCATCTCATTTCTTTCTTTAAATTTTGTTTAGTATAGTTAGCCGTCATTATTAGAATATTACTTGATTTGTGTTCATAAGAGTTTAAGCATTAATTTTATATGATGTGTCTTATCAATTTTCCTCCGTAGTAAAGTTTCTATTCAACTCATTCCATTTATGCATTTCTCATGTTTCCAGTTAGCTCTTCCCCCCTTGTGTGGTATTAGATTCTTCCCTCATTTCATGATTCTAATTATATTTAAATGTTGTTGTTGTCTACTTTGGATTACAATTTTAACTTGTGATGGCTTCTTTATTAGTTCATGACTGATAATATGTGTATGGTTTTTGCCTATTAATCACATGAGTTAATACTATCTGTATGTGTTATTAACTTCGAATGTTGTCCTTATCATATACTAATTTGGCCCCTTTTTTTGTCATATGAACCCCTTACGAGTCTATTTTGGACTCCATCCCTGCATTTCTTTGAGTTGAGATCCTTATCGAGTCGGCCTTCATCGTTGTTCGAGTTTTGGAAGCTAAAACAGACCTTCGAAAGTTAAAGAATAGGTTGAATACATGTCATATTCAGTCGTATACAAAATATATACAGGTCGAGGTGCTGAAATATAGATACATACTGCGGTTATACAGGTCGAAGACATGAAATACAGGTCTTGGGGGTTAAAAACAGAGTTATATACACTGATATACAGACAGTATACAGTTTGTATACAAAAATAAAAAATGGGCCCAAAAGCCCCAAGAAAATTCAGGCAACTTTTGGAAGATAATTGGGCCAAAGCCAATCTGATTTTTGAGCAACCTTTATAATAGTTTAGGACAGAGAAATGGGGCCAAGGCCCAAGATTAGAAAGGCCCAAATCTCCATCCCTCACTTTCTCTATTGAATTTATTAATTTGTCTAACTCTTACTTGCTTATTTGCTAATTAATCTTAAGGTTACCTTAATTAAATCCCCAAAAGATGAAATATATTCTTTATGTTAGTTTAAATAAAATTTCATGTTTTAAACTCTTATAAGTCATTGAATATATTTAGTCAAAACTTTTTTCTCTAATTAATTTAAAATAGTTTTCATGCTTTAATTAATCAAATTAATTGAGGTCTCCTTTTCTTAAAGAATAAAAATGTTCTTTATCTAACTATTGTTTCAAGTTAATATTGTAAATTGTTTTTATAATCATTTTCCTAAAAAATAGTCAAAAATATATTTTTATCAAGTTGTAGGATAACTGCATGTTAGCGGGCACTTCAAATACTTTAAATACCTTCTTGAAGTGTAAATGAGAACCTCTTCATTTTCTCTAAATTTTTAAAGACTTAATCTATTAGAATCTTTTTAAATTAAGTTTTCTTAATTTCTTTAAAAAATTATGTGGCGACTCTTCTCTAATTATTTTTCTCAAATTGTATTATATTTAGAACATTTCAAACCGTGATTTTTCTAAAGATAGTAAAATTACGGCATAACAATGACATGTATAATTTTTTGAGATCCTCTCAAAAATTATGTCCCAGTTGCGATTCTCTGTTTATATTCAGTCTTGACTTGTTGTAGAGATCCTCTTCTTGAGAATGTTTGAGTTCCTCTCAAAAATTTTGTCTCAAGTTCTATTGTAAAGAAAAAATAGAAATCTTACGAGAGATATGATCGAACCATTGTGGCACCTACGTATCCCGTTGAGGCAGGAATTAAGTCAAACATAGTTTCCCCTCTCGAGGATTAACAGTAGTAAGAAATTTTGATAAGGAAACGACTGAGGCCGACACAGGCCGCCTATGTATTTCATTTTTGAGAATTCAGATCAGACGTAGTTCAATACAAGAAATAATTTTCTAACTACAGAACATAAGATGATTACAAACAAACGATACGATTACATGGAAAGAAATAAAAGAAACTCTAAATCTTCAAATATAATAGCTCTTGATAGCATCTGAGTCCATTTTCAACTTGAGATAAATGTCTATGTTCAACCACGGTATGTGATCAAACAAATGCATCGATGTATTTTATAAGTAAATTATTGAGTTCTCTTTTCCAAGCTTCTCCTAGAAAGACCCTAATTCTGACTCCTTTGACACACTCATCCTTTTCTAGATTTACAATTTTTGTCTTACCTAGATTCAACTTACCCTGAGTCTCGAACTGTTTCAGATCTTTGACAAAGTGTTTGAATATCATGATCTGTTCATCATACTCTTCAAACTCATCTTCATCTACCTCATTTTGTTCATTCAACTTGTGACATGACATGATATTGACAGGTTTTGAAAATTATTTTTACTGAAACAAAAAACAAAGACTATTAGAGAGAAAAATTAAAGCAAGCAAAATAGATTTTCGCAATAGAAGAGGCTTTCACTAAAAATAAAGAAATACGAACTTTGGCCATGACCACGGGTCATTTTGCATTTTTCAAAACATTACGAGGGAAATTAAAACATCATGAGGTAAAATGACACAAAAGGTGGGTTCCGGGCCTCTTTCGGACTACCCCCGACTTTAGAAATAGCATAAGATTCATCTTTCTCTATCAAGATGAGCGAGGAATAAAGAGCGGAGTGAAAGTCCAATTAAGAACTTGCTCCATTGGCTTGTCGTCTCATATGCTTGGTGTCTCAATCATCTTCTTGGGCGCAACATCACCTTCTTCAAAAAGATTCTCAATTCCTTATCCAAGACCGTCATCATTGGCATATTCCTCTACCAGAAAGGACTGGCATAAATGAGGCAAAGACTTTGGTGGAACATGATTAATCCCCTTCTTGTTCTGACCCTCTCTTTGACACAGAAGCAAAAGCTTGATGGGATGTCATGCTCATAAAATTGAGTTTCTCATTTATGCTCGGAAAAGCTACAATTTTCTCAAGGTTGTCAGGACTAGTTGGGACTATCGCCTTTACCATGAACCACTCATCCTCCATCTCTATCATATTGATAGTGGTGCGCTTCCATAGTTCGACAGAGGATTATTGTTTACGCTAGGTGCAGTGGTCCTGACCACTTTCTGGTCGATCAAGTCCTGGATCATGTGCTTAAAATTAATACAGTCTTTAGTATCATGCCCAACACTGTTGGAATGATACACACACCTTCGATCATCTCGGTAGTATTTGGAGCTAGTATCAACACGTTTGGGCCCAACTAGATGAATAAAACCTGCCACAATTAATCGCTCAAACAACTTTGTCTAAATTTCAATAAGGAGCGTAAAATTCCGAGCAAGTTTCTGCTTGAATCTCAGATGGGGAGGATCATAATGACCTTGTTGAGGCGGAGACATTTGACGATAATTTGGGAAGTTTTGACTAGGAGGTGCTTGAGACTTTGGGTCAATCATGTTAATAGTGAATCCTCCACGATTCAATAGTGAATTACCATTGGAATTGGAACTCACAATTTGAAGAGCGACAATTCTTTGATCAATCAAGTCTTGAATTTTATGCTTCGGGTTGATGCAATCCTCAATGGTATGTCCATCACCTCCTAAATGGTGAGCACAATGAAGATCGAGCCTGTAAAGTATGGAATTAACATTGACATTTTTTGGATCAATTGTTCGTATCAGACTAGCCACTTTCAATCTCTCAAAGATTTGGATTCGACTTTCAATCAAAGGAGTAAAGACTCGAGAAGGTGTCTTAAAAAACTTCTGACAAGACAGATTGTAATTATCTTGTGAAAATGGAGGTACTTGATAATAATTTGGATGATTTTGATGACTAGGTGCTGGTGTATGGAAATTTGGGTATTGTGGAGTTTGATAGCTAGTAGGGTTATTTGGGTAATTTAGCAAAAGAGCTTGGTAATTTGGTTGGATGGGGTAAGGACTTTGTGGAGCTATAAGGTAGGTTTTGATGGTAAAGGCTTTTGAACATTGAGACCGACATGCCTCTTTGATTTTTGGCTCGATTCAAATGAGATAGAGGAAACATCTTCTTTCTTCCTCCTCAATGGTCCTGAGGATTTATCTTGGGGGGTCACTCAGATGATTTTTCCGGTCTTGAGACCGTCTTCAATAGCTTCACCAATTTTGACTCACTAAACCTCATTACTAAAATGAGCAACATCATATTGTACTACTCCAACTATTGAATGTGCATGAAGACTTCAATAATTTCCTTTTCAGTCATGGGAGGCCTAACCTTTGTAGCCTCTGTTCTCCAGCGGTAGGCATACTCTCGATAACTTTCAGTAGAATTATGTTTGATTCTCTCTAAAGAGTGTTGATCAGGAATGAATTCTACATTGTAACCAAACCTCTCAATGAAGTCTTTAGCCAAAGCGTTCCAACTTGGCCACTGCTTGATTTCTTTAGAAATAAACCATTTCAAAGCTTCTCCTTGACTAAAGAGTCGCATTAACAAAACTTCATCTTTCCCTACTCCCACAAGTTGGTCACAATAAGCCCTCAAATGAGTCAAAGGATTTTCAACTCCACTAAAAGTTTCAAATTTTGGTACTTTAAAACCTCTGGAAGCTCCAAATGTAGATGAATACACAAATCTTCATAATTTAGCCCCACATTGTCTGGGGTGTATTGAAAATCCTTCATTGCATTCATAACTTCCTCTTTGATGCCTTGCTCAGCCTTTCCTTTTATGACCTTCCACCCCTTATCCCTCTTCTTACAATTATCGAGTTCAAAATGTGTGGTAAATGGAGGGTATGATTCTGGCGATATTGGAATATGGAATGTGATTTTTAGAGGTATGGGTTGAGTGGTAGGTGGGTTTTGGACAATTTGAGTAGGGGTTTGATGGACCGAAGGAAAATTCTTGAAAATGTAGGTATTTGGAATTTGAGGAATAGGTGAATTTTGGCGTGAGAAGCTAGCATCATGTGGGTTAGGGGTGGTTAAGTCAATGATAGGAGGTTGTAGAATCTTAGAGGTGGATAAATTGTTTGGAAAATGCTCGGATGTTGGATCCGAAGTAGGAAAATAGAGTGGATGCCTTCCGTTAACTGGAGTAGGAGTGTTGGCAACAATAGCTATATTCATCAAATCTCGGGTCTTATCCATTTCAGCCTTCATTTCAGCAATTTGTTAGAGCAATTGTACAATCAACTTGTTTTGTTCAACAATGATGGAGTCATTCATAGTAATTTCGGTCAAATCAGTATTCATAACATTTTCAACCACTTTTTCTTTGCCTTTTGACAAACCTTGGTCCGGGAAGGAATCTTTGGGGTCTTTGGACCTTGTGAAGTATGGATGTTCAGCCATTTTCTCAACACATGTCAGTTTTGAGTACCTGACAAAGAAAAACAACTCAAAGACAAATGTGTTAGTCTATGTCGATGATAAATAATGCAAAATATCACACACATTACTGTAAACACATAAGAGTTGCTTCATTCGAAGATAAACTAGCCCACATATATAGAAAAATGACTAAATAGAAAAGAATTTGTCTATTTGATTTTGAGCCTAGTGAATCAGAAATGTCGACTTGAGTCAAGACAAGTCGATTGTATCTTTCATTGTCGTACCTTTGATTTTTTGATTGAGATGTAACTCTAATTTCTTTGTAAGAGTAGGAAAAGATAGAATTTCTCAAAAATGGAGACCGAACGTTGAAAGGCTGCCACGAAGCATCACATGTAAAGAAAGTGAAAGGAATGAATTAACATGAGATAATTCAAGATTGTCACTAAGCAAGTTTGCTAATAAAGAGACAATAGGCAGATACAAATTCATCAAATAATATGCAAGTTTAAGATATGAATCACATCCATCAAATGATGAGGTATAATTGTATTCAAACTAAACAAAATGCATAGAGCTTAATTTGATCAAATTTGGAAAGAAAGCTATCTGTAAGTGTAAAAGGAAATTATAGATAAACCCCATAAATTATTTTTATAAAAATGAAATCAACCGACAACAAAACTAATGTGACAATCATACCAAAAGATGGTACTTTGGAAAGCAATAAGGTGAACATCACAGTAAACTTACACGATCTGATCAAATCAACAAGAGATAAATTTAAAGCTAGCAATATGGTCCTAGAGTTTAAATTCAAACTAAAACAGAGGAGAATAGGCAACAACTACACAGAGATATGAAGTCCAACTCGAGAAGCAACAATAGATCAAGACAAATGGGTAAATCACTGCATTACAATATCAGAATTACAGGCAAGTCGCTTATAGAACACAAATCATATTGGAAATTGGATTATGATAAGCAATAAACAATGTTGTCATGAGTTAAAACCGGCGCGAAATGCATAAAATTCAAGTTACAAGAATAAATAGATGGTATAAAGGTAGCAATGCTAGCAGTAACAAACTAGATGAAGAAATATTAATGCTTGATGACGTATTAAGCATGGAAATCAAAGCATGAATAACATGTGATTCAAAACAACATGAAAGCTAAGCTTAACATTTACGAATCCAACTTCACACATTTAGTTAAGACAAAGAAGAAAATAATATGATGACCAGTTAGGAGTCTAAACAGTGAAGAAAACAGGCCAAAAAATCATATGCAAGCCAAGCAGAACCTCAACCAAGAATATTGAAGTGAAAATTAAGAATAAGCATGACTGTAGCCAAGGAAAACTAAACAGAGATATGTTCAATGCATAACAATTGGAATCGAAATAAAACATGAATAGAAGAAGTGTTACCTTTTTCCAGGCAGCTGAACTAAGAACAATGAGCCAGCAATGAAGCTTCCTTCAACCACACAAGCGAAAGACTCCAACAGAAGGCTTGAATAACCCAAACGAAACTCCTAGAAATTTTATCAGAACACGATCGTCTAAGATGTAAAATAGTAGTTCTTTGTTTTGATCTTTCCCATTGTTTCTAACTTCAATTTTATTCCCTTTCTAACTCCTCTATTTTTAACCGAGAATTTTGCCAAAAAAAATCCCCCTAAGTATTGAACGAACAAGAGTATTTATAGGCGAGATGGAATCAAAATTAAGGGGGGAAACGGGATGGATTTTGGATGAAATTTTTGAATTTGAAATTCGAATTCTCTTGAGGATAAGGTTGCCAACTTGAATTTGTATGAAATTGTACAATTCTCAACAGATTCAAGAAGCAGACCGTTGATTTGGAGATGAAGGATGAAGAGGCAACGAGATGGGGAAACATTGAATGATTCTCGAATGTTCTTGTACGAGAGGATAAGGATGAGGGTGGGAGAGGAAGGACACGCACGAGCTGGGCTCGATTTCGCTGCTAGACTCACAATTCTGGACTAGTTCTAGGTTGCTTCGCTAGTACCGATTCACGCTGGAAGAAGGATAAAAGGGGTCGGGTTTCTGTATGTAATGTTATAATGTGGGCTGGGTTTCTGGAAATGTTTTGGGTTGTTGGAAGTTGCAAAGTAAAAGGCCCAAAATGGTTTTTCCCAAATGGGTTTAGGGTGGGGCAAAAATGATAGTCAAAATTGCAATAGAATGGGTTAGATTTGCAATTAGGATTGACCACAGGGATTTTAACCATAACCAATTGAAATTAAAATCTTAGCCAATTCGAGTTAATTAACAGAATTTGGCTAGCTATTGAATGAGACAAATTAATATAAATTAATTAATGAGCTTCTTAATCTTAATTAAATAAAATAATTAACTTAATTATAAACTAATAACTCAAAAATATTAGTATTAACTAACTAAACCAATTAACCAACTAATTAAGTAAAATTAAAATCTTTTTGAGTCGATTTTTGAATATTCATAAAATATACTAGTTATATACAAAATTATATGATAGACATATTATTATTTAAAATTTTATAAAAGGCGACAAAACTATTTTAAAATGACTTGCAAATTATCATTATTTTTATTTTTTTGAAATTTTATAAAACTAATTATTTTAAATCATTTGAAATTAAAGAAGCTCGTCGATTAATCTATATGTAGAGGTCCAAAATCGGGCATCAACAGAAGGAGGTGAACCAGCTGAAGTCCACTGATTTGACGATGCTATTTGGAACTATGGAGATTCCTGAGGTGCTGAGTGTTGATGTTTCCGCAAGTTCAGAGGTTCCCCTGGCTACTACAATTGGAGATGATACTAGGGCTAATGATTCAGCTGTTGAGTCTGAGGCTGAGACAGATGAGGAGCAGCTTGGTGTCAGAGAGGAGGCTGTGTACGATGATTTGGCAGACTTAAAGGGGGGCCATAGTAGACACAGTTGTGCAGACCTCTTTAAGAGACGTTTCTATGGTGGGCTCTGGTGGATCCAAGGATGCTGATATGTCGGGCACTGATGCCCAGAAAGAGGGAGTGATTGATATGCAGACTTCACCCCACGCCTAGCCTGTCAAGATGACTCTTTGCCTCCCTTTATGTTATTTTTAGACTATTTTGATTATTTCTTTGCATTTGAGGACAACTATTATTTTGTTGGCGGGGTGAGGTATTTCCATATCCACTTCTATTGGGTTGTTTGTTTTTTGTGAATATTGTTACTTTTGGGTTTTGTTAATGTTGGATCCTATTTTTGGTTTATATATTTATATCTTGGTTTCTGATCCATGTTGGTCCACTGTTTTGAATTGCAAACGGTTTTGACCAAATTTTTTTAAAAAAGAAATTGGCCACCTCTTGTTGTGTGAATGTGGCCGTTCTCTTGCAATTTTGAGTGTTGATTTTGGTCAATATCAATGACTTGAATAATGCTCTTGTTTGAATGAGATGTGTGTGCCAATCCGATGAGGCGAATTGAGTTGCATAAGTCATATGTGAACTCATAGCATCTTATTGTGACTATGCAATTTGTTGAGCGGAACTGTTGTGATGACCATTGCACGTTTATGAAAATGGTTAAGTCTTGTTTTGATAATTGTGTTGGATGCCATGTGTGGTGAGATTGACTTGTAATGCATGTTTGGTTTTACCTAGAACTTGTTCCGCTGGTCCGATTAGCTAATGTGAGTGAATGATAGAGATGATCTTAGGAAATTTGTGGAGAGTGAACAAATTTTGTCATTATACCCCTTTGTGACCACCTTGTGAGAGTGTGAACCTAGCTTGGCACCATTTGAGCCTATCCTTTTCTTGGGAGGAACCTTGAGCACAAGTGACCCCTTTTCTTTCCCACCTATTGTCTTCATGAGGAATTAGTTGTTATAAATAGCCAACTAAAAGCCTAAGTTGGGGGTGCGGTTAAAAATGAGGTAAATCAAGAAGTTTGAGAAATTCTTCCCCTTTTTTTGTGAAAGATCTTGTTGAAAAAGATGGAACCCCTCCATATAAAAAAGAAGAAGAAAAAGAGAGAAGAATAAGCATAGATTAAAATGATTGAAAAAGATAAATGTTGTTGAAAGAAAGTGTGTGAAATGAGCAGAAGAAATAGGGTATCCAATAAGTTGTGCTTAAAAGAATGGGGTGTGATTTTTGAGACTCCAAAAAGTGTTGTAAGAGAAGGTGAAAGAATGAAATGCAGGTCATGCCTCATGAAGGAAGAAGTCACTATGCCTAAATGATCATACCATCACCCTCAGCCCCGTTACAAGCCTTGAAAGTCTTTGTGATCTTGAATGAGCTTATTATCTTGTTGATTGGAAAATACGGGCAAGCCTATGGGGAAGGATAATGCATGTGTTGGTTTTTGAGAGAGTGAAAGTTGTTTCTGATTCCGAATTCTTAAAGTTGATGAGCTTTGTGTGAGCATGGAATCATTTTTTTTTCTTTGTGAGGGCATTCTAATACTCTTGTTGAGCTTGAACTTGCATTTGAAGCAATCATTGAGAACTTGAGTCTGGTCGATGTTGATTAGTCACAGTTTGAAACTTAGAGTGCACAATTAAACATTGCACGTGTAGTTTTATCCTCTTGTGTACATTCATGTTGAGTCTTGAGTAACACTGTTTGTAGACATCCTTATTGAACGGATTAATCTTGAATTGTACTTGAGGACACGCAAAATTTTAAGTTGGGGGTGTTGATAAGTCTGATATTTCAACTCATTTAGGGCATTGTTTTGATAGTTTATTATCCTCAAATGCATAATTTATGCTCTGAACTGATGTTAAAATGTTGATTTGTAGCAAAGAAGGCAAAATGAGCAAGGCAAGGACATTACTGGGCGAAAATGAGCTAAAAAGATGAAAAAGGCTGAAGATAACAAAAGTTGAGAATCGCCAAAGCCACTCGCGACTCGCCGAGTGGCACTTCAGCTCGCCTAAAGTTCCAGACTGCCATCCCTAGGAAGAAGCCAATTTGGTGATGGATTTGGACATTCGGCGGACCGCCGACTGGATCGGCGACACATTCTGGATCGCCTAAAGTCACAGATTCTTAAGGACTAAAAGCCAAGGAAGATCGGCGATGAGATGGAGCGATTGGCGCATTGCCGACTCGGCGATGCTCGACTTACCTCGCCTAATGGTCCTTGCAACTGAAATTTGGGAAACTATAAATTGAATTTTAAAAGAGTTCAAAAGGGTCCTAGTTTTTATTATTGAAGTCCAGTTTTAGTTTTCTTCCATTTTTGGAGAGTTTTCTTAGTATTTTTCCATTGGAGAACAACTTTGAAGGTGTTTTCAAGTTGATTCGAAGTGGGTCTTTGATTTTTAGCAGTTTGGATCATTTTAAGACTTGGAATGCCATACCCAGATCATAGAGAATGTTTTTGGTATTAATTTCTATCTTTGTATGATGCTTGGCTAAAACCCCATTTCTTAGGGTGTGATCATGTGATTACTTGCTTACTTAGCTTATGGGTATTGTTGTTTAGTGATTTAAATATTGTTTTAATGTGGGTTTGATCGATAGCTGAGTAGTGATTTATGAATTGTAGTTGCAAATACAATTTTAGCTTAGTGTTTTGGGCTTGCTCGAGAGAGAGGTTCTAAAACCAAGGTTATCGATGGATGATTGTAGTATGTGGGTTGTTATGGGTTCAGCTCGAGAGAGTGAATCTTGACTCATTCCTACCTATCTAGCTCGAGAGAGTAGATAAATTAAGGTTTTGGGTTGTTTTGTAGTGTCAAGCTTGTCAAGGTTCGAGAGAACTCGTCTGAACCGTAATAGTTGTTCGAGAGAAAACTATTGCACCTATAGTCTAGCCTACCCACTGTGATTCAACACTTTATTATTAAACTCCAATTACACATATAGTGAAATTAGCTTATAATCGATCACATCCCGAGAATTCCTTCCTACTTGTCTAATCCCCTGTTTTATTGATTATTGTTGTTGTTTATTGATATCTTAAAACCCCCCATCTGAAATCGTTGTTGAAACTTTGACTTATTTTGTTTAATTTTGACACTGTCTACTTCTATAACCGATTAGAATCGCATCTTTACTTCCTAATACAATTTGATATGGTACCGCTCCCTGTGGGTTCAACCCCAACCTTTCATTGGGTTATATACTAGATTACGATTGCCTACACCTAATATTGGATGAGGTGTAGTTGAGCATTTATCAATAGGCTGGGTCAATCTCAAATACATATTACATATCTCAATCATAATATGCTCATCACAAGAATTCCTCTCGGACAGCTTCATGGATAATCAACTAAGCAACCCAATACCTTGACATAAATCTTCTCTCTCAAGCAAGATTAGCAAATAGAGATGAAACCCCAATTTCCTTTCTCAAGCAAATTAAAATTTTCAAACTAATATACAAGCTCAATTCAATTATCCACTTTATATATTCTCTCTCGATCAATATACAAAGATCTAAAAATAAAATTAAGTTTGCAATCTTATTTCATAGATTAAACACATGACAACCAAATTAGATCCATGGAAATTAAAGTAAAACATAGCAATACATATTATGCAATAAATTTAATCAAATGTACACCCTAGAATAGGGATTTTAGCCAATCTATTAAAAATTATATGAAAATATACCAAAAACATTCTCGGCCATAAGATTGATGATTTGCAACTTCAATTTAAGAGACCCAATTACAAAATTCCAAAAATTATGGGTTACAAGACTGTTTTTCACACTATAAAATAGAAGTTTCTATTGTGCTCTACTCAGGAAAGTTTTAGATTCAATTGTATGAGCATAAATATATTTATCTATTTATAAGTTCCCAAAAATTAGCCAGAATATCATCAAATTTTCCAGTCGGTGACATTAGTCGTGCTCTTGACTCATTCGATGAGTCGGTGACCTATTTCTCTTCTCGCCTTTTCTTGGCTT
The DNA here is from genome assembly GCF_019186545.1 of Solanum stenotomum. Taxonomy (NCBI): domain Eukaryota; kingdom Viridiplantae; phylum Streptophyta; class Magnoliopsida; order Solanales; family Solanaceae; genus Solanum; species Solanum stenotomum. The sequence continues at coordinate 83,952,358 of NC_064282.1, read as the reverse complement.
CAGGCTCTAGGTGTTTGAACCATAGTTGGTGAGCTTGATGGAGTTAACCGTTCACATTCAGCGAGTTGTCGATCATCACCCAATCTTGCTTTTTTTACCTACAACTTGTCTTAAATGTATTGTCATTTTCAGCGAGTACTTTTTAGTCTGCCAATTGTGTTGGGCGAGTCGCCTTTTAACTCTTCTCCTCGCCAACCTGTCTTGAACATTTGAGTCAAGGACTCTGTCATTTTTGGCAAGTTCTTGCACATTTAGCGAGTCACCAAGAGCTTTGATCTTTATGCTTTACTCTATTTGAGAAATAACTATGGATAATAAGAAATACGGTAAGAAACATACGAGTAGAAAATTAAGAAAAATAAGAAGAAAATTAAACAAATTATATCCGGAATATAAACAACTTAATATCACAAAGACTGATAACGAAAAATTAGATCAATTAATAGATAATATATTTAAAATAGAATATAAATATATTCAATATTTAAAAATACAATGAATAACGAGAATAACGAATATAGACAAAAACTTAATGAAATAATTATAGAAAAACGACAAGAATTAGAACATAGACAAAATAGACTTAACAATAATATATTCGCAGGAATTTTTCACAAATCTATAATAGCACAAAAAAGACTATTTTATATCTAGAAATACAAATAAATAACTTAGAATATAAACTACAACATAATTTATGAATGAATAAAGAGGAATACGCAATAGATGAAAAAACATATGAAAATTATGACGGATTAAAAATAAAGATAATATTTTCTAATCTAGGAAGAAGATATAAGAAAATAGGTGACAATATAAGTTTAATGTTAGAAAAAGAAACGGTAAAACTAGAAGATAGTTTAACTGCTATGATAAGAATAACAAAAGAAAATGAAAAAAAAGATAGAAAAGCAGAAATTGAAAAAATAAAACAGCAAGCAAAAAAGGAAGTACAACAATTAGAAGAAGTAAAAAATACTAAAATAATAGAGCTAGAAAAAGAGCTAGCAATATTAAAAGAAATGTATGAAATTAAACAAAAAGAAAAAGAACAAAAAACAAAATTAGCAAATGAGATAATTAAAATTAAAGAAAAATTGCAATTACAAGATGAATTAGAAGAAAAAGAAGAAAATAACCAAGATAATCTACCCGAAATAAGAGTTGATGAAATAAACGATGATGATCTAGAACAACATTCGGAAACAAGTGAAACATATACGGAACTTTTAGCAAATATAGATAATACAAAGAATTTAGAAGTAAATGCAGAAGACGTAGACATGGACGAAAAACCTAGCACATCAGGAGTAAAAAACCCAAAAAATTTTAATCCAAAATATTATAATAAAAATTATGAACAATATAATAAAGAAAAAACTACATGGGATAAAAGATTAAATAAAAAATGGACGCCTAAACCAATAACTGGACAACATGAATTTTTAGATTTAGACTGTGTAGCAGACATAAATAAAACAATCCAATTATGGGTAGGATACATATCAAAACAATTAATAGATAACAAGATAGTAATAGCAGAGGCACCAGGATACATAGAAAGAACACTTATAGGAACAGTAAAATTATGGCTACAAAATTTAACAAATGAAAGCTTAACAACTTTAAGAAATAATAAAAAATTTGATGGTGGAATAGCCACTACAACCATGGAAATATTATATAAATACGAAATAGCTATAAGAAATGAATTTAGTAGTATGACAACAGAAGTAGAAGAACAAAATAAAGAAAAAATCATAAATCGGAATCTAATGACAAAATTAGCAATATGCAATATGTGTTACATAGATGAATATACATGTGCATTTAGAGAATATTATTATAAAGGAACATATAGCACAGAAGAAAGTAAAGAAATAAGAAAATTATATTTTACAAAATTACCAGAACCTTTTAATTCAAAAATAATAAAAAGTTGGAATGAAGCAGAATTAACGGACACCTTAGGAGCTAGAATGAAATTCTTGCAACGATGGTTTATGGAACTATGTGAAAAGCATAAAGAAGAAATAAAAATGGAAAAAATATTAATAAAGAACTTAGCATGTTGCAAAAATAAAACAGCACCCCAATTTGGTTGTACGGATAAGTATTACAAAAATAGAAAGAAATATAATAAAAAATATAGATCAAAATATAAATATAAAAAACCAAGAAGAAGGTACTATGTAAAAAATTACAAAACCAAAAGACCATATAGACCAAAAAGAAAACTAACGGAATGTACTTGTTATAATTGTGGAAAATTAGGACATATAGCTAGAGATTGTAAATTACCTAAAAATCCAAAGAAAAAACAAATATCAGAAATAATAATAGACGATGAAAAATATACACAAATAGAATACGTAGATTATGAATTAGAAAGCAATGATAGTATATATGAATTATCGGAAAATGAAATAGATAATGACATAGAAATAGAATCAGATAATGAATTCTATAATATAACAAATGACTGAAGCAGATATACAAACAATAAATAAAGAAGAACATCAAGACGAAGAATATTTAGAACAGAAAATAATATTTGATAATAGTATATTTGAACAAATAAAAGGAAAAGAATTAGACCTAAGCGTAGCAAAAATATTCGAAATACCAACAGTAAGAAACTGGTTTAAACGACAAAAAGAAGAATATTATGTAGTAAGTCAAAGAGAACATATCATAGATTGCAAATACACTAAAGGAAAGGCCAAAATACCAATAATAAATAAACGAATAATAAATAAAGAAATACAAGATATTAAGGCTAAAAATCCAATTAAATATGTACATTTAGGAGGAACAGAAATATTAATAAAAGCATGTTTTAGAGAAGGAATAGATACACCCATAGAAATATACTTAGCGGATGATAGAATTATACAACCCATAGAAAAAAGTATAATAAGTGCAGTAAGAGGTAACCTCATATACCAAAAATTTAAGTTTATAATAAGTGCTAACTACTCAGTAGCAATAAATGACAGAAATATAGATAAATCACTAGTATTATACTGGCGAATGTCAGGGATAGAACTAGCCCCAGGAAGTAAAATATTTACAGCTAGATGTAAAAACTTATATGTTCTAACAACAAAACATAAAATAACAGCAAAAAATAAAATAGATAAAATAAAAATAGAAGATCCCTTTGAAAGAATAGTTACAGTCATAGATAAAAATGATTATAGTTATAATGAAATTGATATAGAAGAAGATTTAGAAATAGTAAAAGAAAGACTAAGCACATCGAAAAGAATAAACAATGAGATACCCCAAATATCATCAAAAATGAGTACCTCAAGGAGAATAGATAAAACCCCACAAAAATCAATGGAAGAAGAAATAAAACCACATCATTACTACATAACGGGAATAATGGAACAACGAAAATATTTAATATTAATAGATACAGGACGAGAAGAAAACTATATTACAAGAGAATTAGTGACGGAAGATGAAATAATAACTATTGAACAATCATGCCCCGAACTACCAAAAGCATTAATGTATACCGAAGAAACTACAGAAAAGGAAATAATCATTGGAGGAGTACCAATAGTGATAAAATTCAAAATATATCAAGGAAATGAAAATATCATTTTAGGAATAAAATGGCTAGAACAAGTAAAACCATATAATCTAGAAGACAAACAGTTAACAATAAATTATGAAAATAAAAGAGTAATAATAAAAAGGACTTTAGTATAATAACAATATGAAAATATATATACTTGCAAAGATAATAATAGAAGGATATTACAACCGATATTATACACCAATGATAGATACGGGCGCAGAAGCTAATATATGTAAATACAATTGTTTACCAGAAGATAAGTGAAAAAAATTAAAAACACCGATAGTAGTAACAAGATTTAATAATGAAGGAAGCATAATTACATATAAGGCAAAAAATATAAAAATACAAATATAGGATAAGATATTAACTATAGAAGAAATATATAACTTTGAATTAACTACAAAAGATATGCTATTAGGAATGCCATTTTTAGAAAAATTATACCCACATATAATAACAAAAACACACTGGTGGTTCACGACACCATGTAAACAAAAAATAGGAGCAAAAAGAGTAAATAATAAAAAACGAAAAACAACAGAATGGATAAAAGGAAGTGAAATAACTACACAAAAATTAGAAAATATAAAGGAAGAAGACCCTAAATTAGAATTAATGATTTAACCAAATTTAGGATACATATAAATGAATTACTGGAAAAAGGATATATACAAGAAAGCAATAGTAAGCACACAAGCCCGGCATTTATCGTAAATAAGCATAGTGAACAAAAAAGAGGAAAAAGCAGAATGGTTATTGATTATAGAAATTTAAATGCAAAAACCAAAACATATAATTATCTGATACCAAATAAAATTCTAAAGATAAGACAAATACAGAGATATAATTATTTTAGTAAATTTGATTGTAAATCAGGATTTTATCACTTAAAACTAGAAGAAGAATCTAAAAAACTAACAATATTCACCGTACCACAAGGATTTTATGAATGGAATGTATTACCATTTGGATATAAAAACGCACCAGGAAGATATCAACACTTTATGGACAATTACTTTAAACAAATAGAAAATTGTGTAGTGTACATTGATGATATATTATTATATTCCAAAACACAAGATGAACATATAAGATTATTAGAAGAATTTATACACATCATAGAATATTCAGGTATAAGTCTAAGTAAAAAGAAAGCAGATATAATGAAAAATTAAATAGAATTCTTAGGAATACAATTGATAAAAACGGAATAAAAATGCAAACACATATAGTACAAAAAATAATTAACTCAAATGAACAACTAGACACAAAAAAGAAATTACAATCATTCTTAGGACTAGTAAATCAAGTAAGAGAATACATACCAAAATTAACAGAGAATTTAAAACCATTACAACAAAAATTAAAGAAAGATAACCATTACAACAAAAATTAAAGAAAGATATAAAATATCAGTTTGATAAAAAAGACCAAATACAAATACAAAAGGTAAAATTATTATGTAAAAACTTACCTAAACTATATTTTCCGGATGAAAACAAAAAATTTACTTATATAGTAGAATCATATGCGAGTGAAAAAAGTTATGGAGGAATATTAAAATACAGATATGATGGCAATACGATAGAACATCATTGTAGGTATTATTCAGGAACATTTAATAATACAGAAATAAAATGGGAAATAAATAGAAAAGAATTATATTCAGTGTACTTGTTTATTATCATTTGAACCATATATTGTATATAACTAATTTATTATAAGAACAGATAATACACAAGTAAAATGGTGGCTAACAAGAAAAATACAAGATTCGGTAACAACAAAAGAGATAAGGAGATTGATATTAAATATATTAAATTTTACATTTACAATTGAAGTAATAAAAACTGATAAGAATGTTATTGCAGATTACCTATCACGACAAAGCTACTCAGACTGAGACTAAGGAAGAAGATACAATCGAAAAGCTACTCAAAGCTATTACTACACTTTGTACAAAAGTGGATAGTATGGACAACGAGATACAAAAGCTAAAGACTAATGAAGATAATCTGAAGTCTAAAGCTAGTCAGCAACATGACTATAAAAATGCGGAGCTACGTCGATCGGAAGACGGAAAAAACCCAGAGCTAAAAGGAGACGATGGGAAACTCCTTAAAACCCATAATGTTTGTTTAAATACAGCTGCAGGTACAAGCAAACAAGTTAGCGATAAACAATATAAAAATGCAAACTTAAACCAGCTATTCGCAAAACCATTTACCCAAAGGACACCTAGACATCCATAGAACCACAAACATCTACATACACAGTTAGTTTACAAAACCAAAATGAGAAAAAGACATATAACTACATCACATGAACCTATATTGAAAATATACACAAAATCCAAACTTATTTAAACTTCAACCCCATATCAACTACAAAAGAACCAAACCAAGATTATTTGACACAAAAGTTACAAGGATATAACAAGTTAATTGCACGGCCAAAAACTAACGCTAATTTAGTGAGAACATGTTACAACTACGGATTGTTAAATACCGTATACACATACGACGGAGAAGGAGTTAGTGAAATACCAGAGCTACACAAAGCATTTGTGTCACGACCCAAGCCTAGGGCCTAGGCGTGACATGGAGAATGAGGAACCCGAAGGAACCCCAAACAACCCTCTCAAACTTGTCATCACATTTCATCGGTCGCGGAAGCACATTCAACATTAATTAACAGGAAATAGGGACAAAGAGCAAACCATTTCAAAATGACATCATAGAACAAGAGTCAAGCTCATTTACAAAATTCTTATCCAACGTACACCTCTACATACATAGATAGGACGGGGGCCATGACATACTACCGGCTCCCCCTGTCACACCCCAAATCCGGATGTGATGACACGTGTCCATTTCCCACAGGAAACGTCAGCCTAACCCAACCACAACAATAGAGAAGTAGAAATACGAGAATAAAAGATAATAAATAAGCGGAAGACTTTAATTGAGACTCAACACTACCCAGAATTTGGTTGTCAAATGTACAAACCTCTAAATACAGAATTCGAATAAAAATATACAAGTCTCAGAGTATAGTTCTCGAATAGAACAAAACTGAAAGTAAAGATAACTCAAGAGCACGTCTGGAATGAACCGCTACCTCTCGAGAATGTCCCGAAGCTCAATCTGCTAAAGAAAATATTAAGCCGAATCTGAGAGAGCTGTCAACCTACACAATTGTGTAGAAGCAAGGGTGAGTACCGAAAACCACAGGTACTGGCAGGTAACTCTAAACTAAGCAAAACTAGAACCTATAAACAACTCCTTTCAATCCCAACCGAACCACTGAAACTTCAATCTAGCAGCAAACAAACCAACCTATACTAAACAGATCATATTTAACAGCCAAAACCAACAGTATATCCTCATCAACCTCAGATCAACAAATAATAGCAAGTAGATCAAATTCCACATAAGATGGGTAAACCGCTACAATCCACACATCACAGACAAAGATAAGGCAAATGCAATGCAAAGTGCAATAATGATGTCATGTAGTCGTGATACATGTCTGTCCTACGATACACATCTGTTGACGTAATCAGTCCGCGCTGAATACTCAAATCAGAACCCATAGGGGACACACATAGACCATGTATCACCACCGGAACCAGATCCCATCGGCATCCAAATCGCTAGTCGGAGCTAGTCCATCTCATATATCTCTAGCCGGAGCTAGTCTCAACTGTGTCTCATATCCATCCATCCTCATATCAGTGTCTCAGAACTCATGCAACAGATAGTTCACACATGGGATGAATAATGAATATGCACATGTGATCAATCACAATCATATCACGATCACATCATAGTATTACACATCATCTGTCTCAATCACAATCATATCACGACCACATTATAGTATTACACATCACCTGTCTCAATCACAACCATATCACGACCTCATCATAGCATTACGCATCACCTGTCTCAATCACAATGTCTGTATCAATCATAGCCTACTCATGCTCTTCTATCCCCTCAATATTAGTTATCACATGACTTATTCAACAATTTCAAGTCACATATAACACATTTAGCTCGTTTTATTCCTCATCTTTCATTTACAACAATTTCAATCAACAAATAAAACCCATCCTCAATCCCCATTACTCACCAACACAATTAGGAAAGTAGTCATGCGTAGTCTAAGAGTTTTACAAAGTTTGGAAGCCACTTGCCTTAAAACGAACTCCAAAAGTTACTTGACTTGAGCCTTTCCTTTCCGAGTATAATCTGGATCGCGATAATCTATTCAAACAATTATTCACAATAGCAATTCGAGTCCAATGACACCAAAATCAAGAAATTTAGGAAAAAAGGGAAAAACGGTCCAAAAGTCTCATACCGGAAAATGATACCCAAATCTGGAAATTTTTGATGTAAAATGATCCTTAAAGTATTTGGAAGCTAATGGTGAAAACCAATTTGAAAACGGAGTTGAAATCAATTCACAAACTCAATTTGAAGGAAAATCCACGTTCTTGAAGAAGCCTAAAATATTCGGATCCGAAACCCCGACTCGAAAATGAAATATCTCTTGAAAAACATCTTACCCATGCTTAGATAAGTTCAAATATGAAATTTCAT
>NC_064282.1:83723698-83941614 GCF_019186545.1 Solanum stenotomum | reverse complement strand
TACCTTGAGTTCTTATGAAGGTCTTGAGAGTGTCTTCAATGGAAGCTTGGAACTTGGAGCAAGAGTCTCTTCAATCTTGAGGAAGGTTTTGGATTAGGGTTCTTGAGAGAATCTTGAGAGAAAATGTGTCTAAGTATGGGAGAGGTGTTTTGGGAAATGTTTTAGAGATGGGAATTGAACTAATGGTATATAGGAAATAACGTATGCCCTTTGGAAAAAATGGTCCAACACTTAGAAAAAAAAATGAGGCAGGTGAACAGTAAAAACGCTTACTGGAAATTGCATTTCCTGTCGGACAGATTTTACGAAAATGGGCATAACTTCTTCGTCCGAACTCCGAATGAGGTGAAACGAAGTGCGTTAGGTAGCTAAATCAAAGGGCTTTCCATGGATATGGTATGGGCCACCCAATTATTTGTGTGCTAGGAGATATGACCCTCCAAAGTAGACCCTCGAAAAAGGCTTCACTTGGAAATTTTGGATTTTGATACGGTTGCTCTAAAATTTGGGTTAGACCCATTTCCCACTCAATTTGACCCCATAAACAAGAATATGAAGTTGGATTTTCGAAAAATGAAACGGATTTTTTTTATATAGCTAAACAAGTTTCTGGTAACTTCCGAAGCACATTTTTAAGAACTTTTTGGGTCATTTCAATTTGTCACATACAAAAGAGTTACAAAAGGAAATTTATTTTATATAAAATTCTATACAGCACCAGCGGAGATATTATACGAGGAAATAAAACCTCCAATACAGGTTATCAAGATAGGACTGACTAAAGATATGATTATACCCGAGGACATCGAACAACAAGAAAAGATATGTAAAATAGAGATACCAAGTTTTTATGCTAACAAAAGAATAATTGGTATATCAACTATCATACAGGAGCTAGCGAATAATTATTTAAACGGAAACGCTATATGGAGCTACTATGCAAGAGATCAGTTAATGATTTATTCCAATTCAAGGGAGCTAAGGAAAGCAGATATGGATGAAGTCCAGAGATGGATTTTATCATTACTTAAGCCAGAAGAACAACCTACAACACGAGCACTAAAAGTAGGATTTATTTCGGCAGGGTTATTAACGAGATATTGCATGCTAATTGGTCACAAATACCCTGACCACATATGTTCGAAATGCAACGGAGAAGATAGTATAATCCCAGATGTCCAGTTGGAATAAGAGATAAAGACGGAAGATGATGAAAAGATAAAGATGAAGATAAAAGAAGATAAAGATGAAGATAAAAGGAAACACAAAAACATGCTTGGCCACACAAAGCCAAAAGTAGATATGTAAAAGTCTTGAAATAAATAGTAGTCACATTATTAGGTACAAGTTAGTAGAAAAACTTAGTCAACATATGCATGTGCATTATTAAAGATATGTTGACAAGTGTAAAGTATGGGTAGTATGTATTATATTATTAAGAAGACAAGTGTGTATACATGTCGTAAATAGGATAGTGGTAAAAAAAATAAGAACTATTCATGAATAGTAGTCATGAATAGTATTAGAATGTGTATGTCTATATATAGACGCAGTTGTAAAACTTTGAAAGGCAGGCAACGCCTAAATAAAAATCCTCTCCTTTCAAAAACTCTCTTAAGATACTAAATACTTAAAAGTTAATGGATAAATCTGAAAACCAATCATATATTTCAGATAGCATGGCTAAGCAAGAGGCAAAGGTATATTGTTCAAAAAATATGCGAAACTAATTTCATATATTCCTGAATATCATATATATGATTGAATAAATTTATGTTAGTTATTATGTATTAGAATTATTTGAATCATGATTTCTAGTTTATTAGCACACTGAAAACAGGGAGAAAACTTCTATACTATGCCATCCTAATGTTGAAACCGATAGGTGAGGAAACCGTTTAGGGGAGTAAACAAAGTTGAGGCGCTGATAAGAAGGAAGTATCCGCTAAAGTACGATGCTAGTAGTGACAGGAAAACATTATAAAGATAATCTAGTTCATAATGATCTAATATGAATTTAATCAATTATGAATATGATAGGAAGGAATAATTTGAAATAAAAAATCTGGATGATAAAGAACATGACTACTTACGTTCATAATGAAATGATAAAAAACTACGAAACTTTAATATTATATATACTTAAAGATATAAAAATAATTGAATTAAGAAGAATCATATGGGAAAAAATATTTAATGATAATGAATCAGAAGATATATTGAACCAACAATGGTATGAAATAGACTTACATGATTTAGACTACGAAAGAATAGAATGATACGATTTAGAAATAAATTCAGACAAAAATGAACTATGAATATTTACAATATTGGACAGAATTTATGGAAGATATAAAACTATTAGAACAATTAATGGAAGAAAATTTATACATGTGCCAAAGAACCCAAGATATGTTATATTTAGAATATATCATAAATAATATTAACGAAATACTCAGATTAAAATAACTATCGGAAGAATATTACAATAAATATTATTACATTTTACCATGAATTTCGCAAATACAAAAAATAATAAAAATAAAATATCAAGATTAAGACACTTACCAAAATAATATTATAATAAAACCTTTAAAATGAATTACTCACCTACCACACTACCACTTCCATGAATTCCTCAACTACCAGTTTCGCAACGAAAAATTCTTTTGTTTTGTAGGGTTGAAGCTGACTTGTGTTGGTGGGAATAGACAAGTGTTATCACGTTCATTTTTGTGTCTCAAAAAATGGTATTTAAGCTCAGGTTCATAGGACTCTTTTGTGAATAAGCCAAGTCTAAATATATTCTTAAGTATTGGTATAGAGACGTATGTATTAAGCTTTGAGAGGCTATGAAGATTGTTAAGAAACTTCCTCTCATTCATTCTTTCTTATCATCCTTGGTTACTTATGTAACACCCCAGAAAATTTTTGAACTAAGACTCGAACCGTTCTTCGTAGTGAGTGAGATTTTACCAAGGAGTTTAAAATTTCTTAAGTGTTAAGGTCACTAGATGTAGCACCTTGAGTTTCAAAAAGAATTAAATTGGAAATAGCAAAATCTGAAATTTTGCAAGTTATGCTTAAGTATGAGTTTTGGGTCGACTTCAAACAACCATAACTCCTAGTTCAGAATGAATTAGGTGTGCTACTAGATACCGTAGAGAAGATCTTTAAATTATCTTTCCAACGCTGTCAAGTTTGCTAAGTTTCAAAGTCGGATGAGTAAGATATGACCTTTTGAAGTTAGGCTACCCAGTTAAGGAAAGTCAAAACCGGAAATAGTAAGGGGTATTTTGGTATTGTCCTTACCCAAACAGATTTGATTCGTTTTTAGTAATATTTTAGGGGTCTAATCTGATTAGGTTCAGTTTTATAATTCTAAAATACACCTAGGGTTTTAGTTGAGAGTTCAAGAAGAAGAGAAAAGAGGAGAAAAGAAAAAGGATGAAAGCGTTCGTCGAGATTCTTGCATCTTGTTGCGGATTTTCGCTATGGGTTTAATCCCTAAGAGGTATGTAAGCTTCCATAGTGTTGGGTTCTTTCACCCACATGCCAATCATGATTTATTCAGCATAATTTCGTTCTTGAAATTTAAGGATTTAAGTTCTTGATGAGTTCTTGACAAGTGTTCTTAAAGTTTCATTAAGTTTTGATGTAAGATTCTACTTGGGTCAACTTTAAACGACCATATCTCTTAGAATATTAATAGTTACGTGAGCCATAACCTATCCAATTAAAGGTAATTGAATCTACTTTCCAACACCACCAGTTTCACGTCAATCCAATATCTGAGTAAAAAGTTATGACCATTTTAGTAACCTATACAGTGCTGTTACGAATTAGCCAACGGGAAAATATTGAAAATAATCGTTTCTTTTTCTTTTTACCTCCAAGAAAACCATCAACGAATTTCTTGACTAATTAAAAAGCTCAAAACAGTCAGAATTACATATACACTCATGAAAATCATAATTTTTGGCTATAGAGATTTTAATAAACTAACTCGAGAATCTCAAGAAAGGTCTTCTTGATTGTTTACCTTTAAGCTAGGGTTTCAAGGCTTTTAATCAAGTTCTTCTTCAAGATTCTTAAAGATTCTTTAAGAATCTTGTTCTTCTAGGTATGTAAGACTATCATAGTGTTGGACTAGTTCGTCCTCACGCCCTACATCTACTTTCAGATCAGAATAAGAGTAATCTAGAATACTTTCCCTAGATTTGAGTATTTTTGAGATAAGTTGATTTTGAGTTCTTGAATTCATATTTCTTTTAAAAGTTCTATTCCTAATTATCGAATAGCTATATTGTTATTGAGATCTTTCATATCATGAATCATAACTCTTGAATTTATAATTCAAATTCAAGAGAGAGTTAAGAGTAGCGTTCAAGGAAGCCTTTGAATTCAATTCTGAATCCTTTGAGATCCATCCTCGATTTGAGTTAAATTTTGAGAAAGTAAGTATGAGAATGAGAAGAGTTGTACATGAATTCCTTATTGATATTTTGACCCTTGAGTCAAGTCGTTCATGCCTATAAACTCCGCATGCACGTCGTAAGTTGAGCATCCTTTAGAGAAGTGGTGTCTTCAAGTTCTAAGCCTTTTAAGTATTGAGTTTCTAACCCCTTTGAGATTATATTTCTAATCATGGAACTATTACATGTTATCCATGAAGTCCTTGAGTTGAATTGTTCATGCCCATAATTTCGCATGAACATTATAAGTCGAACAGTCTTGAGATGAGAGGTATCTTTGAGTCATTGAGTTGAGTAGTTCATGCTCATAATTCCGCATGAACTCTGAGTTGAACATTCTTGAAATGAGTAGTATTATTGAAGTTCTTGAGTTCCATGTATTTGAGTTCTATCTATGGTTATTGAAAACCTTGCATTGAGTAGTTCATGTCCATAATTCGGTATGAACCATATTTTAAGAAGTCTTTTACAAACGTTTTAACTTTGTTTTAAGACTTAAGTTTTGAGTTCAGTAAAGAGTAAAGAGTAAAGTTTGAAGTCCTTTTCTTCAAAAGTATATGGGGACTAAGTATTCCCAAAGAGTTTATAAATGTTTTCACATTTAAATAAGAACGGAAACTGAGATTTCCAAAGGGCCTTCGGGCTAGTTTTCAGAAAAGAGTAATAGCTTTCTAAATGAAGCAAGCAGGGAAACTGAGATTTCCAAGATAGCCTTTGAGCTAAGTTTTTGAGCAATTATCTCAAATCAGCAGAAAGAAGTATGTTTTTAAAACATAAGAGCTAGTATATTTTTGGGAGTAGTATTGAGCACCGATATGGGGGAGAGTTTAGACAACTCACAGCCTCCATAAACCATGTAGCCACCATGGGTAGAAAAGGGTCATACTTTTTAGATGAACCTTTTTCGAAATAGACTAGTGGATCCATTAGGCAGTTCAGGTCCTATACCTTTGGCCGGGTATAGGATGCGCTGGCAGCGTGAGGTAGATCGCTGTATCATCACTATAGCTCTTATGTGATGGTTGTCGGTTAGAGAAACTCCCACAGAAGTTATTGTATTTTTATATACATCAGTTTATTGTATTTTTATATACATTTCAGAGTTATGTTGTATCCTTGCATACACACAGATTTGACAGCATGTTTTTAAACAGTTTGTTTCTTTATATTGCACTTGTTTTAAATTGCTTTATATTGAAATGAGTTCAGTCATATTTAGTTGAGTATTCAAAGTTGAGTATCCAGAGTTGAGTATCCAGAGTCGAATATCATATCTTTGAGTCGAATATCATATCCTTGAGTTGAGTATCTAATCTCTGAGTTGAGTATCTTATCCTTGAGTACTTCTGAGTTGAGTAAGTTTGAGTAGTTTGGAGTATTCCTTGAGTTGAGTAAGATTGAAAACAGGCAAGTATGTTTCCTTTTTATCAAGTTTCAAGCTTATGTTTATGTTTTAGAATTCCCCTTACATGCTCGTACATTCCACGTACTGAGCCATTTGGCCTGCATCTTTTCATGATGCAGACACAGGTATTCAGGATCATCAACAGGAGCTTCGTTGATACATCCGAGAGTTCGAGTTAGCTATGGTGAGCCTCATTGCTTTTGGAGGATTCCATTTACTTTCAGTTGTTAGGAGGTCGTGGGTATTGTCCAGACTTCCATCATTGTCATTTAGAGGCTTCATATATAGACAATAGAGTTTTAGAAGTCTTCATTTATTTTGTTAAATGTTTTAAAGACTAAAGTTGCCTTTTTATGGCGAGTTGTATATATTTTATTATACATAGTTTTCTTTGGACTTAAAGTTTGTATCTAAGTCTTATGAACTTTTATTTCAGTTTTTAAGCTTTGTATGCTTGAATCAGTTTTCCGCTTGTAGTCAGCCAGGATGAGGGTTCTCTTGGGGACCAGCAATGGTCTTCGAGTGCCGGCCACGTCCAGGGTGTAGGCTCGGCTCATGACAACTTATGCTAGTGATGAGTTGTCGCATGTTCCTTTGGGAGATGCCGAGGACCAAAGCTTATGTTTCCAATGGTAGAGGGGACGTAGTCCCCGAGGCTGTTGCTGAGACCCCAGCTAGGGGTAGAGGTAGGGCCCAAGATAAAGGCCTTGTTCACGGAGTAACATTGGTTAGAGGTCGTTCCCATAGAGCGGAACCACCAACTAGAGCCAAAGCTAGAGAGGTTTTTTCTGAGCCACATGTTGAGGTTGTTTATGACAAGGCTCCTCACGAATTTGGAGCTCCTTAGTTTCAAGAGACTTTATTGAGGATGCTAGGTGTGTCAGAGAACTTTTCTCAAGGTGGTGCGATTGGTACACCACATGGTTCTCACACAAGGGTAGGAGCGCAGACCCTAGGTCAACACCATCAGGCTCCTGCTAATCATGATCAGATGGGTTAGCCACCAGTGGTTCTTGCATTGGCCGTTGGTTATCAGATTGCTCCCGAGGTTATTTTGACAGCGGCAACTCAATAATGTTTTGAGAGGTTTCAGAAGATGAAACCACCCCAATTTAAGGGTTGTAAGAGCGAGGATGCTCACGAGTTCGTGACTTTATGCCATAAGATGCTTGAGGCAGTGCATATGTTTGATGATCGTGGTGTCGACTTGTCGTACTTCAGCTTCGTGGAAGCGCCAGAGAGTGGTGGAGGACTTTTCTGAGGTTTAGACTAGTTCGATCTCCCTAGAAGAGTGAGATGTATTCTCTAGTGCTTTCCAGGGCTGCTTCATTCCTTGTAGCGTGAGGGAGGATAGTCGATTGAGGTTTGAGAGCTTCACTCAAGGCAATTTATCTCTGACCGAGTATGAGGCCCATTTATATGAGCTTTCTAGGCATGCTATGCCTATTTTTCCGAATGAGACAAATAGATTATGTTCCGGATGAGGCCTCTCCTCTCTCACTCGCCCCTCTCCCTCTTTCTCTCACCTCGCATTACGTATTTCTATTTTAGAATTTATATGGTATCTCGTATACTACAAGTATATATTGTGATTCACACGTATCTAAGATACACAGAATCTTTGGCCGCTTCCCTCCAATCTCACTCATCTCTGTCCCTCTCTCGCTTACCTCTATTCCACTCTCACTTGTCTTTTCCCCTATGTATCTATATTTAAAAGTGTATATGTTAATAAAAATACATGTATAGGTGTATCTGACTTAAAATTTGATATGAAATAATTAATTAGTGAGATGTGTAATTATTTTAAATTATATGGAGAATTAATTAATATGATAAGAATATTTGGTTAATAAATAATTTTTCTTATATTTTCCCATTTAATTAAGAGTAATTTTATTTGGTTAGTCCATTGATTTGGGCTTCAAATGATAATCTCATTTATTTAGGCGAAGGTGTTATCTTATCCTAGAGGCCTAGTTTGGTATTACATGTCTAATGGCAGGACATGACAAGTTAAATAGAATAGTTGATAGAATCGTGTCACATATCAAAATGATATACATATTAAGTCAAATCAAAATCTGAACCCATTACATTTGCAAATAACGTGTTCCAACCAACCAAATATAATATCATGTCAACTTAAATTTACTATAAATGTCCCAACCAAGATTCACAATATATATATATATATATATATATATATATATTAAATAATAAACTAAATATACTATAAATAGGACACAAAGGAAACAAAACATCATCATTAAGTGACTTATTGAGCATACACAAAAAGTAAGATATGGCTTTCAAAAAGTGGACTTTTTTTCTCATGTTTATGATGATAGGGCTATGTAAGTCTTTTACTTGATTTGATCTTTACACTTCTGTATAATATTTTCTAAGTTAGTTTTGAAAAGCTTTTTGTCTCATTGTATTGCAGAAACTAGTGAAAACATAGATTGAAGAAAAAAATTTAGTAGGGTGAAATAGAAAGGAATGATATAATTGGAATTTAATTCCCATTTCTATGTAACTTAGCAACAAGACATTTGCCAAATAAGAAAGCTTATTGTTTCTTTCTTTATGGCATATACCTTTCTTTTGATTAATAATCTCATATTCTCATTAGAACGATATTGACATGCTACAATCATATGTACTTAGCAAAACATAGCCTTCTTAATTTTTTAGGGGAATTTCGCTATAAAAAGTTCACTTTTCTTTTTCTGAAGTTGAACTCCAAAAAAGTATATTTAGCCACGAAAATTTAAGTTGAATTCAAAAATATTAAGAAAAATAAAAAGTTATTTTCACTTTTTATTTCTAAATTACTCATACAGATTTAAAAATAACTCCAATTTGTATTCATTGTCAAAGACACCTCTAATTTTTAACTATTTTTTTTACTTTGAAAATTAAAATTATTTTTATCAAATTTCACAATAAAACATGGTCAAACGTCCACTAATTAATCAATCATCTCAACTTAGCATATTAACATGAAACTATTATGGAGAGATTTTATTGTAAAATAAATGAAATATTGAGTCATGAGCGTAATCACCTATTATTTGCAGTTGAATAACTACATTTTTTTTCTTATATTAGATTAAGATGTAATTTTCAGATTACTATAGCACTTCATTAGTATTTTTTTAGCATGAAAAGTTACGTACATTAACTCCATATTTACTATATACATACGTAAAATTATACAAATAAATCATGTGATGAACAAGCTAATTTTGTTGAATAGTTTAATATCTTATACTCCATCTACTTCAATTTATATTCGTATCATTTGAATTTCAAAGCCAAACAGTTTTTTATCATAATTTTTTATACACATTTTAAATATTTTTAATTATTGTTATTATGAGTTATAGTATTTTTATGTAGTTTTTAGGTATGTAAATTTTGTTTAAAATATTTAATGATTTCATGTTAAAATTTAAAATTTTGATTCTTGAAATTTGAACTATACAACATAAATTGGATTAAACGAGTAAGTATTAATTTTGAAAATTTTATTTATCATTGATATGTGTTTACGTCTTTTTTTTAAGATCTTTAAAAGCCACACGTAATTTAGAATTCAATTATATATAAAAATAATTATAACTAGAATCTCAAAATTTATAAAATTTAAATTCTTCCGCCTATATTTGATAGAAAGATAGTGTGTTCTCTATATGAGTAATTTATTACATTGACAATATTAATTTTGCAAGATCTTTAAATTTATTATATAATTCCATCACCAGTCAAAGGAAAAATTACTCAATAATTTTTCTTCTTTTGCATATAATGCTAGTTTGACTTTGTTAAGCTTATTTATGTTTTCTATATGAGTAATTTGTTACATTAAAAATAATTATTTTACAAGATTTGTTTAAATTTATTATATAATTTCATCACTAGTCAAAGGCTAAATTACTTAGTACAAATATTTTTCCTCTGGCATGTAATGCTAATTTGACTTTCTTAAGTTTATTTATGTTCTCTATATGAGTAAGTTATTACATTGAAAATATTAATGTTGCAAGATATGTTTAAATTAATTATATAACTAGGTAAATTAAATTGTTCCGCACGAGATTGAACTATTTTATTGATCTTATATGTGATCATTTCGTAATATCTGTATTTTCAATAAATAAACTACATTGTCAAGAACATTTGATCTTAAGCCAAAGCGTAAAGAGCCTTTTAAAATCTTAAAGTGCTATATTTTTTCATTTTTATTTTTATTGCACAAAAAATATGAGTCATAGAGAGATTTTAAGTATAAGAGCGAAGTCTAAGAAAATCTCCATGGAAATTGTTGATCAAAAGTAATGAAATTTTCTAAATTCTAGGAAGTTATAAAGAACAACATCAGTCGTTAAAGAAGAGAGAAAAAAGCCTCGAACAATAACAGTCCCAGTAAAGTGGAACATCACATCCATACAATTCAAGAACATAATTAACTAAATTCAAACGGAGGACCTTCGTCTCCTTTCTTATTAACCTCCATCAATTCTTTTATTATAGTATGCCGTATCATGTATGTGTCAAAAATGACCCTAAAATTTTTAATATCATAAAGCTTTTTTCTCATTGTCTCAGAATAGTCATTACTATTGCTTAGGTTTCATATCATCGGCCCCAACTTATTTGGAATTGTTACTTTCCTAACAATCAAGAAGAAAATGGCATGTTGCTTAACATATTTTTCAAAAAGATAGTCTGTCGGGTTGTATCCAAGTTTAGAGTTTACAAATTTAATTGAAAGAGGCCAAAAGAAAGAGTTATCACTACATCAAAAATTATCTTTAATGACAATTAATAGTTGAATTGCTGCTAAATATGTATTTTCAGAGGCAATTAATACTCTTTATCAATGTCCCTAAAGTCTATAGTGACATTGAATGTAATGACAATTAATTAATGTGGGCAAATTCTCTAGCACTTTTCGTTAATGTGCATATTTACTGTCGATAAAAATTGTTTTGATTATAGTGTATCTTGGGCATGTGTTAATTTCAAGAGATCTTGATTTCTTCTTATACCCAAAAAGAAGAGAGGAAAAAATATGGAAAATTAGTCAACTTGCGATAAAAGAAGTGGACTAATTGTCTCTATACTATTTTTTTTGGAAGAGTGCAATGACATACAAAATGTTTGTACCTAAGATAAAACAATAAATATTATGTACTTAGTGCGGCAAGCACGAGAGCAATCTGTTCTTTTAACAAACTTTACCATTGGATCTGTATTAGTTATCTTATATTTGTTGTTGCGTGCTATCAAATATAGCACAACCCATAAGTAATTTTTCAAAAAAGTATATGAAGAAGCATGTATAAAGAGACAAATGAGAAGATCAATATTCAATCATCCTTGCTAGGATTTTTAACAGAGTTCAAAAAAGTCACCAAAATAGAAAAAATAAACTGAAATACTTACATGAATCACTATGACTTACAGTAAAAGATTAAACTTCATGAAAGAGGAGAAAGAAAATTTTGATGAAAGAAACATACTTCATAAGAAACTTAATTAATATATTTGAATTCGACTCCTATATAGTGAGAAAAAACCTACAAATAATACTGGTAGAAATAGAAGTTTTATTTTCTAAAGAACCAAATGTTCTGAATTCAACCATTAAAGCAACATTCCGTGTTGTGGACTGAGAGGCGCAAAAGTAGTAAGGTTTCATTGTAATTGAAATCAATTTTCTTTGTCTATTGTGTCTTCTTTTGGTTCCTTGGAATTAAGTATTGAGTTTTAAAAGGTGTGAATGAAAAATGAAGAGTTTTGACTTTTGTGAGAAGTTGTGACTTTAGGGAAAATTTGTGACTTCAATGAAAAGTTGTGACTTTTATTAAAAGTTGTAACTTTTCTATAAGATTGAGACGGGTCCAAATCTGTGAATGCGCCACATAGGCGGGTCTAACATTATGTACTAGTTTTTACGCACGTGTGTTGCACGTGAAAATCAAATCATGTGCCACACTATTTTTAAAATAATATGAATATTGTTAAATAAAAGATTAGTCACTCTTAAAATCTCTTAGTTACACCTCTTAAATAAACTTTCTACTCCCTTTCCCATAGTGCATTACTTTGGTATTATTGTTTTCTAGGTGTTTTTACTTTTAATATAATATAATATAAATAAATATTAATATAAAATATAGAAGATATATTAAAGTGGATGTTTTAGCTGGAGTATTAGATTAATTTAACATTCATATTATGGAGTGTTCTAATTTTACTGAACTTTGAGATTGTCAACGTTTGTAAATCAAACTTGAGGTTTTACGAAGATAAGAATAGAAAACATAAAAAAACGTAGTTTAAAAATGTGAGAAAACTCCTCCATTATAGTTAAAAATGTGTAGTATCAGTATGTGAATATTGTTTCTTATCATAGGAATATATAAGATATACTAAATTGAGTGTTTTAAGAATAATAATAATAATTATTATACTTTTTTAAATGTAGGTTAAAAATTTGATGGAGCCCCTCATTTTATAGCCAACAAAGGGTAGTGTATGAAAAACTGCTTGTTGTGTCTTATCAAAAAGAAGTCACAACCCTTTAGATAACCCTTTAGAAAGGTCAAAACTCATCGAAAAAGTCATAACTCTTCGGAAAAGTCACAACTCTTCGGAAAAGTCACAACCCTTCAAAAAGGTCACAACTCATCAGAAAAGTTATAACTCTTCGAAAATGTCACAACCCTTCAATGTGAAAAGTTGTCTACCTTTAATATAATATAATATAATACAATAAATAAATATAATACAATATAAAGTATTAGAAGTTATACTACATTTGGTGTTTTAAGTTGGGGGTATTATAATAATTTAACATTTAAGTTATTAGTTTATTTTTTTAATATAGTATAGGTAAAAAAGATAGATATAGGTTGGTCTAATTTTAATTTGATATGAAATTTTAAAAAATAAAGAAGACTTTTACTTTAAGGATCATATGTAGAATATATAAAAATGTCTTTTAACTTTGTGGTCTTAAAGATACGTCATCACCCCCAAGAAAAAAAGAACATTCTATATTAAACTGAATAAAAATAAAAGTACAACAAATAAATTGAAAACAAAAGAGTACTTATTAAATGTTGTTTGGATTCTTCAAACAAGTTTTTGATGAAATACTTTTTCTCCAATAGTTTGAGACTTTTCAAATTCTGAACAACAAGTTGTAGTTTGTGCAACTAAAAATCATTAAACTTCTTGTCAAGTAAGAGTTGTTGCAAAAGTATATTTTATGGCTATGAAAATGAATGCATATTAATTATCACGATACTCTTCTCGTTTGAAGTTGATTATTTCATTCTCCTTGTTGCATCAATTTTTATTGATCTATATAATTTACCCACAAAAAAATATTGTAATATAATCAAACAACTCTCACAATCTTCCTTGTTATAAGTAGAAGAATAGAAAACTTACAAAAGTAGTTTAAAAGTGTGAGAAACCCCCTCTATTTATAGACAACAAATGATAGTATGAAAAGATTCTTATCGTCTTTTCAGATAAGTCACAACCCTTCAGAAAAATCATAACTTTTCAGAAATGTCAAAACTCATCGAAAAAGTCACAACTCTATAAAACAAGTCACAACCTTTCAGAAAAGTCACTACCCATCAATGTGAAAAGGTGACTGCTTTTAATATAATATAGTTTATATAAATATAATATTAAATATAGAATATATAATAAATTGGGTGTTTTAAGCTAGGGGTATTATAGTAATTTAACATTCATGTTAGGGAGTTCATGTTTCTAAGGTAGTATAGATAGATAGATGTAGATATATAAGGTAAGATTTCATCATCAATCAAAAGGAAAACTACAACTTTTTCCTCTTGCATGTAGTGCTAGTTTGACTTTGTTAAGTTTATTTTGTAGAAGGAACATGTTGGTTTTGGAGCATTTTAATATTATAAAATTATAGTTAAGATGCACATTCCATTTCCAGAACGTTAGTCTCTTTTGCATCATCCTTGGAACAATGTATTATGAGGCTTAATTACATTGATTTTGCCGTTTCTGACATTTTCATTTGGTGCACATTATTGTGCCATTGTGCAACTCTACATTCTACCCGTTAGTGGCATTCTTCATTCTACCCGTTAGTGGAATTGGATGCACTCACTGTATTTCACTCTTTATTCCCCATTATTCTTTGTAACCTATGTAACTCCTAAGACCATTATCTTCACTATTTACTACCCCATTATCTTCCTATTCATTGCTAGGAAGACTTCTTGTAGTATAAATAGTGGTGGTCTTCATTTGATTTGTATCACACAACATACACAAGAAAAATATAGAGTGCATAAAGTTTGTTAAAAAAGAGAGTTCTTATTGGTTGAAGGGAGGTATTCTTTTTGTGGAGCTTTAGACTCAACTCTTGTCAAGAGTTGTTGAGTTATACTTTGTGTTAAGGCTGTTGTATCTTGGAGGGGACAAGTCAAAAAGGACTACTGCTGGACTGGTGAAAAACATTTGCTGCAATGGGCTTGAATCTCCTTAAAGGGAGCGAGATATCCGCGCCTCAGCCTTGAAGATAATTTATTTCTTCATTTTATTTTCAATTGTAATCTTGTAATTCTGTTATATTGTAATTTTTCACTAACAATTTTAAGGAGATTCAGTAATGGCTACAATTGAAAAAACCGCGAATGTCAAGATGGGAGACCTTAACAAGCCATTTTAATTCAATGGTAACCATTTCAAAAGATGGAAGGGTAAAGTACTTTTCTACTTAAATCTTCTCAATGTTTCTTATGTGTTAACTGTAAAGAATCCTAATAAAGTTGATGACACCTCCATGGATGATGATGAACTTATTTCTCATCATGAGAAAGTGGAAAAGTACGATGGTGACTCCTATAAGTGTCGGATTATCTTCTTAATTGTCTATCTGATAATTTTTATGATTATTATGATAGAACTTAGTCTAGTGCAAAGAAAATTTAGAAAAGATTGCAGAGTAACTATGATACCGAAGAGGCGGGAGCAAAAAAATATGCAGCTAGTAGATTTTTTCGTTTCCAAATGGTGGACAATAAATCAGTGGTAGACCAAGCTCAAGACTTAATAATGATTGTAGGAGAGCTTAGGTCCGAGGAGGTTAAAATTGGAGATAACCTTATTGTTTGTGGCATAGTAGATAAACTTCCACCTTCTTGGAAGGAATTTCAAAAAACAATGCGCCACAAATAAAAGGAAACCTCTCTTGAAACCTTGATAATGAAAATCCGCATGGAAGAAGAGACAAGGGGTCAAGATGCACTTTTACAAACAGAAGAGAGCAACATCACAACGAAGATAAATTTAATTATTTCAAATAATGCTACTCCTGAATCTCACAAAAATACTTCTTTGAAGCCTAAGAAGAAAATAATCAAGAAAAATAATAGTAGATCTCACAAGAAAAATAATGGTGAAAATAAGCAAGCACAAATTCAACAAGTTCAAGAGAAGGGACCATGCTTTGTTTGTGGCAAGAGTGGGCATATTGCTCAATTTTGCAGATTTCGAAAACGTGGTCCTAACCCTTAGGCAAACGTTACCGAAGAACCTTTTGTGGCAGTGATTACTGACATAAACATGGTTGAAAGTGTTGATGGATGGTGGGTTGATTCTGGTGCAAACCGTCATGTCTGTTATGACAAAGACTGGTTTAAAAAAATATACTCATTTTGAGGAGCCCAAAACCATCATGCTTTGTGATTCTCACAAAACTCAAGTGCTTGGAACGGGGGATGTCAAATTGCATTTTACTTCTGGAAGGGTATTAGTACTCTATACTCCTTCCATGAGAAAAAAATTGATGTCTAGTTTTCTTCTTAATAAAGTAGGCTTGAAACAGATTATTGAATCTGATCAATACGTAATTGTGAACAAGGATATTTTTGTGGAAAAGGGGTATGCTTGTGATGGAATGTTCAAACTGAATGTAAAAGTGAATAAAGCTTCTACTTCAGTTTATATGCTTTCTTCTACTAATTTTTGGCATGCTCGTTTGTGTCATATAAATGATCGTTATGTTGGAATTATGAGTAGTTTAGGATTAATCCCAATGATTAAAAATAATTTTAAAAAGTGTGAGGCTTGTAGTAAAGCCAAAATCACTAAAAGTCCTCATTTCCAAGTTGAAAGAAAAACTGATTTGTTAGAATTAGTTCATACTGATATTTGTGAACTTGGTGGAATTTTAACTCATGGAGGTAATAGATATTTTATCACTTTCATTGATGATTTTTCTAAGTTTACATATGTTTAGTTGATGAAAAATAAAAGTGATGCTTTTGAAAATTTCAAAACTTATCTTCATGAGGTCGAAAATTAGTTTGGAAGAAAAATAAAATGAATTAGAAGTGATAGAGGCCGTGAATATGAATCAAATGAGTTTAATTATTTTGTTAGATCATTGGGAATAATTCATGAAACTACTCCTCCTTATTCTCCTTCATCTAATGGTGTAGCGGAAAGGAAAAATAGAATTTTGGTTGAATTGACTAATGTCATGCTTATTGAGTCACATGCACCTTTAAATTTATGGGGTGAAGCTATTTTGACTGCTTGTTATGTGTTGAATCGTGTGCCTCATAAAAAGTCTAAATTGACACCTTTTGAATTGTGGAAAGGTTACAAGCCAAGTTTGGGATATCTAAGAGTTTGGAGTTGTTTAGCCTTTGTGAGGCTAATGGATCCCAAGATTACAAAATTGGGTAAGAAAGTTAGTACTTGTGCTTTTCTTGGTTATGCTTCAAATAGTAAAGCCTATAAATTTTTTAATCTTGAAGATAATATTGTGATAGAATCAGGTGATGCTATTTTTCATGAGAATAAATTTCCTTTTGATTCTAAAAATAGTGGGGGTCAAAGGATTGAACAAAATATTTTGTCACTACCTAGTTCTTCTACTTCTACTTTGAAAAATAAAGAAGTTAATGGTTTTGAGTTAAGAAGAAGTAAAAAAGCTACAGTAGAAAAAGATTTTGGTCCTGATTTTTATGTGTTTAATGTTGGAGATGACCCTCTCACTTTGAAAGAAGCATTATCTTCACATGATTCTATTTTTTGGAAAGAGGCTGTAAATGATGAAATGAAATCATTAATTTCTAATAAAACTTGGAAGTTAATTGATTTACCACCGGGTTGTAAAACTATTGGTCACAAATGGGTCTTAAGAAAAAAGTTGAAACTGGATTGGATCTATTGATAAATACAAGGCTAGACTAGTTGCAAAAAGGTTTTAAACAACTAGAAGGCGTAGAATTTTTTGATACATTTTCACCGGTAACAAGCATTACATCCATAAGACTTTTAATTGCTATGGCTGTAATTTTTTATTTGCAAATTCATCAAATGGATGCAAAAACTACTTTTTTTTAAAATGGACACTTAAATGAGGAAATTTATATGGATCAACCCAAGTCTTTTGTTGAAGCATGCCAAGAAAGCAAAGTGTGTAAACTTACTAAATCCCTATATGGTTTGAGATAGGCACCAAAGCAATGGCATGAAAAGTTTGATTCCTGCATGATTGAAAATGGTTTTAAAACAAATTAGTGTGATAAGTGCATATATCATAAGTCTTGGAATAATTCACATGTGATTATTTGCCTATATGTTGATGATTTATTGATCTTTGGCTCTAACATGAATGTTATTGATGAAGCTAAAAATATTCTTAGAAGCCAATTTGATAGGAAAGATCTTGGTGAGACAAATTTTATTCTTGGAATAAAAATAACAAGAACATGTGAGGGAATTTTCCTTGACCAGTCACATTATGTTGAGAAAATTTTGAAAAAATATAACTTTCTTGATTGCAAGCATGTTGGTACTCCTTTTGATTCAAGTGTTCACTTATTTTCTGTTGAAAGTGAAAATGATGTAATAAATCAAAAGGAATATTCTAGCATAATCGGAAGTTTGAGATATGTGATTGATTGCACTAGGCCTAATATTGCATATTGATATACCGTGAGTTTACGGTATTTCTAATACATTTCACTTACAAGTTGTGTGTGTCTAGGGCCTTTTTGTATTGGTTTTTATGTGTTTTTATCGTATTTTGTAGGAAAGATGTTCAGGCGTGGAGGTATAGAGACAACTGAAAGAACTGCAGAAAAAGAGCATTCATGGAGGTGATCTACGGACCGTAGGTCCATTGACAGTCTGTGGGTGATGACGGTAGATCAGCAGGCAAGGTATGGATGATAAATCAGGGAAATCTGACCAAGTGTGGAACCACGGTGGCCATTGACGGTCCGTAGATTGATCTACGGACCATACTGAATGATCCATAGAATGATACTGCGATGGTTCCAGTACCTGATTTTTGAAGATTCTAAGTGTGAAGCTACGGAGGGGATTGACGGACCGTAGATCAATCTACGGTCCGTACTGCAAGTCCGTCGTTTGCTTCAGAGAAGCTGATTTTTTGGACGCTGAAATATTTTCTAGGTCCTGGCTGACGGAAGGGACTTACGGACCGTAGATCCATCGACAGTCCGTAAGTCAGTTTCGTGGAATGAAGATGCGTGCCTGAACAAACTTTCCTTAATTTGTTTTCCTTTTAATTTAAGATTTGTTTTCTATAAATAGGGCATGTAAACCTCGTTTTTAGGGGTTAGACATTATTATTCTAGTTTTATTTTGTAACTTTGGAGATTAATTTGCAACTCTAGCAATTATTGATTTCCTAAGTTCGTTTTGAAGACTTTGGCTTTGCAATTCAAGTTGAATTTCTGGGTTTATTATTCTCTTTACGTAAGTTCATGATTTCTTCATCTAAAACTCTAAACTGTGTTCTTGCTAATATGGTTAACTAAATCCCCAACTAGGATTGTGGGAACCATGAGCGATTAACAAATTATGAATAGTAAATAATCAATTCTTGAATAGTGTTTTGCATGCATTGATAATTCTTTCGTTTAGAAGTCTTTTTAATGAGTGTACGCGTTAGAACTCGCCTTGTTGCTACTTGCCGGACCAAGGAGGTAATCAACAAAAGAAAAGAATTATCAACATAGATTTAGTGTGATACTATCTAATAGGCTAGTGTCGATTGGTGTGAAGTAATAACTAAGCCAAACATTGATTATGATGTCTAATATGAGGTAAAGATAAGGGTTAGTAAATTATACACACGTAGCCGGACTAAGGTGCGGGGTGAAATTCTCTAGATGCCGGACCAAGGATTTAGAGATACCTAACTTATCACTTTGCATGTAATACACTAGGAAAGGATTGATGTTACTAGGATTATTGCGTTATGAGCTTGTGGGGAACACGTATACCCTAGTTATTTTTCTTATCTTGATAGCAACCAAAAATTAAGTTTTTATTACTGATTACTTATTAAATTCTTAATATTTGTTTCACACAAACAAACTCCCCTTTAATTATCTGTTTCTGGAAGTAAGTTGACTAATTGAATATAATTGTTGGTTAAAGTAAAGTCTAAACCATTTTCCTCGTGGGATCGACCCCAACCTGCAAGTTGGATTCTTTACTTGAAAACGATCGCTTATACTTTTGTAAGGAGGTGTAATTTGAGCGTATCAAATTTTGGCGCCGTTGTCGGGGAATTTGGCTTTTAGATTTATTTTAACTACATTATTGAACGTTAGTCAAGTATTTCCTAATTTTACTTTTTCTCTTTGTTTTTGTCTCTCTCAGGTTCTAACTCTAGTGTATGCCAAGTACACGGAGCTAGGGTGAACCACTTACTCCTTACGATCCAGAGCTGAACCGCACTTTGCGAAGAATGAACAATCCAAGAGATCCTATTGATCCTATCGGAGGAAATCTAGATGATGCAGTTGAGTTACAACAATAGAGGGTAGTTGGTGGGGACAACCAGGTTCCAGCTGAAAATCGAATGGGGGATGCGATGAGGGCGCAAGATCCACTGGGCCCACAACAACATGAATATAGAAGACTCTGATGGACCTATGTCTTACCCCCTCTACCTCCAGGGCACACATTTGTGGTGAGTAGTAGTTTGATGCAAATGCTTACAGCAAGAGGCTTAATCTCAGGATCGCCATCGGAGGATCCACATGCTCACTTAGCCAAGCTAAGAGTGGTTTGCAAAAGTTGTGTAGGTAGACCAGACTTGGATCTGGATGTCATTGGATTACGAGTGTTTCCTTTGTCACTAACAGGCGATGCTGCAGTATGGTTCACTGAGCTTCCTTATAACTCAATATTTACATGGGACCAACTTGCGGAGGTGTTCCGATCGAAGTACTATCCAATGTCCAAGAAGCTCAATCACAAATATAGGGTCAACAATTTTGTAGCATTACCTGGAGAGTCTGTGAGCAGCTCTTGGGACAGATTCACTGCATTCATAAGAGGTGTTCCAAACTACCGTATTGATGATGAGTCACTGATGGAATATTTCTATCGAGGACATGATGATAACAATAAAGCAGTGCTTGACACTATTACTGGAGGTTCATATGGTGATTGTACATATGCACAGATTGCTGAAAAATTGGAGATGATCTCTCGCAACAATAAAGCATGGAGCACTAGGAGGTCAGATACTGGGAGGAACACATTTGTCGTTCATAATACAACTGTCAACTCTGCAGATGATATTGGTGAAGAGATGGCCCAGATGAGGACAGAGTTGGGGTTGGTATTGAAACATGTGAGCGGAGGAGCAGAAAAGGTAAATGATGTAAACTACTTAACTAGAACTCCACCACCAATTGAGGAGTGTTACTATGAAGAGGATGCTTATGCTGTGAATGATCAAACGGGGGGTTTCGACCAAATGCCCAAGGATCCAACACGGAAAATTGGCGCCAAGGTCAAGGGAACCAAGGTCGGAACTATGGAAATTACAACCGAGAGGGTCACTATGTCCGGGATGGGAACTTCAATCGCGACAACAACTACAACAGAAAAAACTATAGCAACAGAAACAATCGGGTTGGGCCCTATGTTACCTCTCAAAATCGAGAATTTGGTGCTAGGGAAGCTGGAGGTAATATGTCACGTATTGAAGATATGATGCAGAAGATGATGAGAATGTTTGATGCAACTGATGAGAATGTGAAGGAGATGAGAAACGACTTGTCTGGTATTGGTCAAAAGGTTGATGCCCATGCAGTGTCAATAAAGCATCTAGAGCAGCAGATGAATCAGTTGTCTACTACAGTGAACCCGCGTTAACCTGACACTCTTCCTAGCAACACCATCCAGAATCCAAAGAATGATGGTCATTGTATGGCAATTACTACTCGAGGGGGTAAGCAAACCATAGATCCACCTATGCCGTCTGTGGTGGATGCTAAGATTAGAAAAGAAGATGATGTGGTGGAAGTTAGAGAAGAGTCTGAAACTGTGACAGAGCAAGAAGCTGAGATATCTCAAAAAGTGGTCCCCATACCTAGACCTCCACCACCTTTTCCACAGAGGTTAGTGAAGAAGACTGAAGATGGTAAATATCGCAGGTTTATTACTATGCTGAAGCACCTTTCTATCAATGTTTCTTTGATAGAGGCCTTGGAGCAAATGCCTGGGTATCCAAAGTTTATGAAAGATATGGTGACAAAGAAAAGGTCTGTGAGTTTTGAAGATGATGATAGATTGCAGCATTGTAGCGCTATTGCTACAAGATCTCTGGTGCAGAAGAAGGAAGACCCTGGTGCTTTCACGATCCCATGTACTATAGGGTTGTTACACTTTGCTAAGGCATTGTGTGATCTTGGTGCTAGCATCAACCTCATGCCCTTGTCTATTTACAAGAAGTTGGGTCTAGGGGACCCAAAGTCCACTGCAATGCGGTTACTAATGGCCGATCGAATTGTGAAGAGGCCCATTGGTGTACTCTATGACGTGCTAGTGAAGGTAGAGTCTTTCATCTTTTTGGTGGATTTTGTGATTCTTGACTGTGAGGTTGATTTTGAGGTTCCCATCATCCTTGGGAGACCATTTCTTGCCACAGGGCGTGCGTTGGTTGATATGGAAAAAGGGCAGATGAAGTTCAGACTAAACAATGAAGAAGCAACTTTCAATATCTGTAGGTCCATGAAGCAGAATGGTGAGCTCCAAAAAGTATCTGATATAACTTACATAGCGAAGAGTGGGTCAGAAGTGCAAATTGAAGAGCGACTAGGTGTTGAGGCACTAGCAGTAGTTATGATGAATTTCGATAGTGATGGTATTGAAGAGTATGATGAATTGGCAGCCGCACTCGATAAGTGTGAGTATCAGTCCAAACCAAAAAAGTATGAGTTAGACATGAAGAATCGTGAGTCCCCACACACAAGACCATCTATTGTGGAGGCACTAAAATTGGAGCTTAAGGCTCTACCACCGCACTTGAGGTATGTATACTTAGGCGAAGAGAATACGTTGCCGGTCATCATTGCAGCAGATTTGAATGTGAGGCAAGTAGAGTGCTTAGTGACTGTGTTAAAGAGGTTCAAGCGAGCTATTGGGTGGACTATTGCAGATATTATTGGGATTACCCCCGGTATTTGCTCACACAAAATCCAACTCATGCCAGATCATAAGCCCAGTATTGAGCACCAGAGAAGATTAAATCCACCTATGCAAGAGGTAGTTAAAAAGGAGATCGTCAAGTGGCTGGATGCAGGAGTTACTTATCCCATTGCAGATAGTAGTTAAGTATGTCCTGTGCAATGTGTGCCTAAAAAGGGAGGTATGACCGTGGTTCCAAATGAAAGAAATGAGCTTGTTCCAATGAGGCCCGTCATTGGATGGAGAGTTTGTATGGATTACCGAAAGTTGAATGCATGGACAGAAAATGACCACTTTCCTATGTCATTCATGGACCAAATGTTGGATAGACTTGCAGGAAAGAGTTGGTATTGTTTTCTTGATGGGTATTCGGGCTACAATCAAATTTCTATAGCTCCAGAAGACTAAGAGAAGACCACCTTCACTTGCCCATATGGGACTTTTGCTTTCAAACGGATGCCATTCGGGTTGTGCAATGCTCCAACAACCTTCCAGCAGTGTATGATGTCGATATTTTCTGATAATGTGGAGGACATTATTGAAGTGCTCATGGATGATTTTTCAGTTGTAGGTGATTCTTTTGATCGTTGTCTAGATCATCTAGCCGAGGTGCTTAAAAGGTGTGAAGGCTGCAAGTTGGTGCTGAATTGGGAGAAATGTCATTTCATGGTTAAAAAAGGTATAGTGTTGGGTCATCGAATTTCAGAGAAAGGTATTGAGGTTGATAGAGCTAAAGTTGAGGTAATAGAAAAGCTTCCACCACCTATTTCTGTAAAAGGTGTTAGAAGTTTTCTAGGGCATGCAGGTTTTTATAGGAGATTCATAAAAAATTTCTCCAAAATTGCACATCCGTTATGCAAACTGCTAGAGAAGGAATGTAAGTTCTATTTTGATGATGATTGTTTTAGAGCATTTGAAGAGTTAAAGAAGAAGTTGGTTACAGCACCAATCATTATTTCACCGGATTGGGGACAACTGTTTTAGGTAATGTGCGATGCGAGTGGATTGGCGCTTGGTGTAGTATTGGGACAAAGACGAGAGAAAATTCTTCACCCTATTTACTATGCTAGCAAAGCTCTAAATGTGGCACATAAGAACTATACTGTGACCGAACAAGAACTTCTTGCGGTGGTTTTCGCATTCGAGAAATTTCGATCCTACTTACTTGGTACTAAGGTCATAGTGCATACTGACCATTCTGCATAAAGGTATTTGATGGCAAAAAGGAATGCAAAACCGAGATTGATTAGATGGGTATTGTTGCTGCAAGAGTTTGATTTTGTAGTAAAAGATAGAAAAGAGACCAAAAATCAAGTTGCCGATCATTTGTCCAGATTAGAGGAAGAGGCTATGCTAAAGCTTGGAGATAGGGCTGAAATTAATGATACTTTTCCAGATGAACAGGTATTGGCTGCTTCTCATGATTTGATTCCTTGGTTCGCAGACTTTGCTAATTATTTGGCAAGCGATATTGTGCCCCCCGATTTTTCTTTTCACCAAAGGAAAATTTTTATGCATGATGTGAAGAGATTTTTTTTGGATGAGCCTTACTTATATCGTAGTTGTGCTGATGGGATTATTCGTTGCTGTGTGCCCGAGGTTGAGATGTTGAGTGTACTTGAAGCATGTCATTCATCACCCGTTGGTGGGCATCATAGTGGTATTCGGACTGCACATAAGATTTTGCAATGTGGGTACTACTGGCCTACTATCCACCAAGATGCTCATGATTTCGCCAAGTCGTGTGATCGTTGCCAAAGAGAAGGAGGGATTTCAAAGAGGCAAGAGCTCCCAATGAATCCTATATTGGTGATAGAATTGCTTGATGTATGGGGCATTGATTTTATGGGTCCATTTGAGAGTTCATATGGGATGAAGCATATTCTTATTGCAGTTGATTATGTATCGAAATAGGTAGAAGCAGTTGTGCTCTCCAACAATGAAGGTAAAAGTGTCACCGCATTCTTGAAAAAGAATATCTTCTCCAGATTAGGTACACCGAGGGCTATTATTAATGATGGAGGTTCTCACTTTTGTAATAAGTTGTTCAAGGTACTACTTGAGAAATATGGTGTCCGTCACAATGTAGCCACTCCTTACCATCCACAGACTAGCGGTCAAGTTGAAGTATCCAACAGAGAGATCAAACAGATATTGGCAAAGACTGTGAATGCTAATACAACGAATTGGTCAAGGAAGCTTGATCATGCTCTATGGACATATCGCACTGCATACAAGACCCCCATAGGTATGTCTCCTTACCAACTTATATATGGGAAGTCTTGTCATTTTTCAGTGGAGCTAGAACATAAGGCTATGTGGGCAATGGAGAAGTTAAATTTGGATTGGGGCGCCGCATCTAATCAAAGGATGAATGACTT
This sequence comes from Solanum stenotomum, assembly GCF_019186545.1. Classification (NCBI taxonomy): domain Eukaryota; kingdom Viridiplantae; phylum Streptophyta; class Magnoliopsida; order Solanales; family Solanaceae; genus Solanum; species Solanum stenotomum. The sequence continues at coordinate 83,916,808 of NC_064282.1, read as the reverse complement.
GAATATTCTTGATGAGTTTCGCCTAAAAGCTTATGAAAGTTCATCCTTGTACAAAGAGAAGGGACCTTAAGGCCATACATACTCATCACTTTAGGGCACGCCGAAAAGAGAGAGATAATCACACCACAGCAAATAGAACAGATCCTAAGAAAGCTCTTTCAATGCAGCTCTATAGTTATTACTAAAGAAAAACATCAAAACGAAGGGTGGCATATACACATCGCAGTAAAAAACTTCAGCGCTTCCAAGAACAATGCAACCAAAATAATAAGGGAAGCCTTTAGTCAGTTCGAAGGAAGACAGTGTAATGTAACCTTTCACAAAGGATTTGCTTACCTCATTGGGTATGTCACCAAGAACGATAAGGAAGAAGATGAAGAGGTATCATGATCAAAGAATTGAAAAGCGAGAATTTGTGGTTGGTGATCTTGTGCTGCTATTCAACTCTAGGTTGCGCTTGTTTACAGGCAAACTCAAGTCTAAATGGACTGGGCCATTTTTGCTCACTAAAGTGCTCCCTCATCTAGCAGTTGAGCTTGAAAATAGGGATGGAACAAGGTTCGTGGTAAACGGGCAAAGGATCAAGATCTATCTGGGAATGCTGAAACTGTGCAGGAAGTGATTGAGGCCTACAATCTTGATGAAGTCTGAGTAATCAAGACACTTGCGTCGCACTGCAATGTTAAATCAAGCGCTGCTTGGGAGATAACCCAAGATGTACAATCTAGCCAACGACAGAGTTTTGTTTTCCATTTCGTAGTTTAGCTTTCTCTGTTTAATTGCGTCTTTGTCTAAATTTAGGTAGGTGTTTTAGTTCTTAGTGTTGGCTAGAATTAGTATAGGGTCTATGTCTAAAAAGTGTCCAGAAAATGTAAAAATATAATAGCCTATTGGTTGCTACATGTGCAGGTACACCACAAAATAAATCTGCAGAAAATGGTCTGGTGCAGAGGTCTACGGACCCCATCGACGGTCCGTTGATCCATCAACGGATCGTAAATGGTGTCCGTAGATCCCAGGTAAGCCTCTGAATTTGTCCAAGTGTAATGGTGATCTAGGGTCCTGATCTACGGACCGTAGATCGACTCACGAATCGTAGACGGGGTCTCGTGAGTCCGAACCCTAAGGCTATCTGACTCGACCGGACCTCCCTTATTTAAAAATCCCCATTTTTAAAACCATTTCATTTCTCTCCATTGCTCCCAAAACCGTTTCCCCCATCCCATAAACTCCCTAAATCACTCCATAATTCCCTTATAATATCATCCCTTCCATAAATTCCCAAATTCCCTTCCATTTCAATTAAAACCCATTCCATATTCCACAAGAGGGGTCCGGTGTTTGGTTAGTAGCGACTAGGTGATTCATTGGTCTTGCTAAGCTTAGTGTCGTCACGCAATCACCCCACTCCTCGTTGTTTGTAAGGTAATAGACTTTCCCCTCACTTTGAATTTCGATTCATAGATTGAATATAGAAAGTCGGGAGTTGGTTCTTGACCTTGGGTAATTGTTAGATGAAATTGCATGATAAACTTAAAAATTACAATGCCCTTGGAACGATAGATAGTGATTGTGTAGCTTTATTGTATGTGATTGTAAGTCTATATGTAAGTTTCGACTTAGGGTTCCAAGAAACTTGTCTAAATTGTTTGGTAAAATGACCAGTCGGAATCTTAAGAATGAAGAACTAGCATAATTGAATGTTGAAATGCATGATGGGGCTTCGTTAATGTGAAAAATAAGGCCAAATATGATTGATCAGAAGAATATGGCTAAAACCTGGCATAGATGACATCCACGATACCCCGTCTACGGAACGTAGATCCATCTACGGACCGTAGATGAGGTTCGTCACTGGATGCACACAAAAAAATTACCAAGTGTGAAATCACAGACGTGGACTACGGCTCGTAGATTAATCTACGGACCGTTCTGCATATCTGTGGTTTTCATCTGCGACCTATATTGTTGGTTCCCTGATCCACGGAAGAGATCCACGGACCGTAGATTAGTCTACGGACCGTAGGTCTCCTTCGTGAATGAACACTGTAGAATCTGTATGAAATTTTCCTGGGGCTTTGTCACTGTTCGGTTATAGTTCTAAAAGTTTTTATTGTTTATCTATGGTTAGTCTTGGGCACTGATATCGCTTCCGCAGGTACGATGGAACCCAAAAAGCTGGTCACCTACTCAAAATGGGGCAAGCCATAATCTGTTGCCCCTAGTTTCCGGTAAATTGATGAGGACACAGACACCGACACAGATCCAGCATATGTTCCTCTCAACACTAGGACTTCTCGCACTGCACCTCGAGGCACCAGAGGCACCCCTCGGAAGGTGCTTCCCGACGTAGTCACTGTTTCCCAGTCTAATGAGGAGCACACACTGATCGGGTCACCAACTGGGGTTGCTTCTAGTTCAGAGGGGTCTATGTCCGGGTCCGAGTCTGACCATGCTTTAGGCTCCAAGTCTGCCCATTCTTCAGGATCAGAGTCTGCCCATGCTGTAGGGTCCAATGCTAAATCAGCCACAGGGTCTGGTGAGAATGACCTAGCAGCCTCGTCTGATGAGACAACTAGCTCGGAGTCCATACCTGCACCACGAAATGATGACCCCACTCCTGCAGTCGGGACTCCGGAGTGCCGATCTGGCATTGCGACAGGTTAATCCACCCTACAGGGGCATTGGACATCGGCCTCATTCGAGATGAGGCGAATGTGGTAGCACCTCGCAGAGAGCCTCAGGTTGAGGTACCCCCCTTGGGTGCCGATCTTAAAGACACAGTGGGGCAGACACATGGTGGTGACCCCAGCATCCCAGATCACACCGACACTGTCCCGGGCTCCTCATCTGAGGCAGCTAGTATGGCTCCTAGCTCTTCCCGGTCCACACCACAGTTAGGAGCTCCGGTTGTCCCATTGGCAAGAGTACAGAAGTTGGAAGCTCAGATGGCCACCCTGCTGCATCACATCCAGCCATGGATGCAAAAGTCAATAGCTGAGTTCGAGGCTAGAATGGAGCGCAGGATGGAGGGGATGATGGACAGAAAAGTCCTCGAGCGATCAGCCTTGACCATAGATCTATCTGCTTTACAGGCTGACTTAGCCAGCCTCCGGACTGACGTTGATGCCATCCTTGCCGCACCTTCAGTTGAGCCTCAAGTTGCACCTACTGCACTGGCTGATGATACAGTGCTAGATGCTCTATTCAGTGGGACCGCCGAGGATGAGCTTGCCCCTACACTTGCCAAAGGCAAGTGGCACCGTTCTCATCGCACTGAGGAGGAGAAAGCTCTCAAGAGATAGCGTCGGCAGGAGAAAGAGGCAAGGAGGGCTTCGATATTAGACGAAGAGTTGCGCCAGCAAAGGGTGCGTGAGAGAGTTGCAGGGGCATCGAGTTCTGCCCTAGTTGTAGAGGTCCAACCTGTTTTGGGGGTCGTTGTGAGCACCACTGATGGTGCGGAGGGATTGATAGAGAGCACTACTGATGTGGGCACTACTGAGGATGCCCCCACTGTTGTTCCAGCGCGGCTCCGGGAAACCGGACCCCCTGCTTGTTGATGACTCGCTAGTGCTTTGCGCCACAGGTTTGCTTCACCCAATCCGTTTTCTTTCACTGTTTTTGTATGCATTGGGGCCAAGTGCATCTATTTTTGTTGGGGGTGGGGTAAATGGATTGTGAGTGATAGGGTGAAGTCTGAATAACCTAACTCATGAATCCTCTCTTGGGGTTTTCTTGCCTGTGTTCTTTTCCCCAAGAGACTGTTTAATTTTTGTTGAACCGGCATGTCTTAGGATTGTATGTGTAGCAGCATGATAAAGAAAGAAGCGTGATGGCTTATGAAAAATGATACGCGCCAGATTTTGGGATGTACGCTAGAAGTTGTAGGCTACGATTAGTTGAATATGTTGGCTCTGAGTATGACATAATAACGAATCAACTCGATGGCATGACTTGAGTTGAAACTTGAACTGGGTTAATCTGATGATGTGATAATGAAACTATGTGCCAAGAGTGGGTGAGAATCGTTGAGTGTTCAAACAGTTTTTGTGCAAAACTAGAACTTGCCTGGTTAGTCCTGCTAAGACAATTCAATCTAGAGGTTAGGAAGTGATCATAGGCCATTGTTCTGAAAAGTCCACAAATTGCCTAAATGAAGGATCCTACCAAATGAAATAACTACTCCCTTTGATCTAACTTTGAGCCTAAAAGTAAACCATTTCTTTCCAAACCCCGAACTCACCTTCCCATAATCCACTATGTTGGCCCCGGTCCCTCATTGGACATGTGCAGTTCGACTTAGGCCAAAAAGCCTAAGTTGAGGGTGGCTAATGTAAAAAGTAACTTCAATCTTTGCCCTGACCCGACATCGGGTATTTTGCACCTCAACTAACGGAAAATCCATAAGTTGAGGGTTGCTATGAAAGAGGAAACTGAAAGAAAAATGGATATGAAAAAGAGTGATATGAAAAAAAAAAGGAGAGAAAACGGGAGGAAAGGATGTGACTTGTTGAAAGCCAAAAGAAAAAAATAAAATAAAAGTAAAAAAGAGCTACAAAGTATAAAGTCACATCCGTGGTTGAAAAAAAATAAGGGAAAGAAGGTAAAGCAATAGTAATGACAGAAATAGGGCAAAAAAGAGGTTAAGAGCCTAGTGTAATGTCAAGGAGGGCAGAAAGTCAATAAGCAGTACCCAAATGTACCACACCTGACCCTGAGCCTGCGTTACAAGCCAATAAAGTTCTATAGTGATCCTAGAATCTATTTTGGAGAGTCTAAGCAGCGAAAATAAGGGCAAGCTTATGGCATTAAGCACTAATTGTACTTGAAATTGCTTCTGAGTGTGAGTGTTGAATAAATCCTTGTACCATGAATGACATGCATTTTTTGTGCAAAAGGGATTTCGTTTGAAGTAAGGGCACTAGTTACATTGTCAGAAAGTCGGTGCCTTGGTGACAGTGAGAAGGTGTATGTTATGTGTCAGTTGGTCGATCTGTGTCATGGTTTGATCCGTATGGATTAGCTTGTCGAGTCTAAGAGAACGAAGTTGCACCTAAAAAGTGAGGGGGGTAGAGAGTCATGTGATTGCTTGGGCCTGAAATGCTTGCTTCTATACAAGTGTCGTTTAAAGTCGTAGAGCGTCGCTTGAGGAAAAACAACGAATTTAAGTTGAGGGTGTTGATATACCGTGAGTTTACAGTATTTCTAATACATTTCACTTACAAGTTGTGTGTGTCTAGGGCCTTTTTGTATTGGTTTTTATGTGTTTTTATCATATTTTGCAAGAAAGATGTTCAGGCGCGGAGGTATAGAGACAACTGAAAGAACTGCAGAAAAAGAGCATTCACGGAGGTGATCTATGGACCGTAGGTCCATTGATGGTCCGTGGGTGATGATCGTAGATCAGCAGTCAAGGTATGGATGACAAATCAGAGAAATCTGACCAAGTGTAGAACCACGATGGCCATTGACGGTCCGTAGATTGATCTACGGACCGTACTGAGTGATCCGTAGAATGATACTGCGAGGGTTCCAGTACCTGATTTTTGAAGATTCTAAGTGTGAAGCTACAGAGGGGATTGACGGACCGTAGATCGAGCTACGGTTCGTAATGCAAGTCTATCGTTTGGTTCAGAGAGGTTGATTTTTTGGACGCTGAAATATTTTCTAAGTCCTGGCTGACGGAAGGGACTTACGGATCGTAAATCCATCGACGGTCCGTAAGTCAGTTTCGTGGAATGAAGACGCGTGCCTGAACAAATTTTCCTTAATTTGTTTCCCTTTTAATTTAGGATTTGTTTTCTATAAATAGGGCATGTAAACCTCATAAAGTTTGTCAAAAACAGAGTTCTTATTGGTTGAAGGGAGGTATTCTTTTTGTGGAGATTTTGACTCAACTCTTGTCCAGAGTTGTTGAGTTATACTTTGTGTTAAGGCTGTTGTATCCTGGAGGGGACAAGTCAAGAAGGACTACTGTCGGACCGGTGAAAAACATTTGCTGCAGTGGGCATGAATCTTCTTAAAAAGAGCGAGATATCCGCGCTTCAGCCTTGAAGAGAATTTATTTCTTCATTTTATTTTCAATTGTAATCTTCTAATTCTGTTATATTGTAATTTTTCACTAATAGAACATAAGATAAAAATAAATTCCATTAATAAGTAAATTAGTCTACAAAATAAATGGCTCTTTTCTCCTTTCTTCTCCTCTTGCATTCTTTCTCCAAAAACCATAACTTGGACTTCAACTTTTCCCAATAGACTAAAATCTGATTTGAACTCAATTAAACTCCTAAAAACGGATCAAAATATTTAGTTAAGGAAAAAACTAAAATACCCTTCCAAAATCCGGTTTTAGACTTTTCTTATTTGAACAACCCAACTTCAAATGGGCATATCTCCCTCATACAAACTCGAAATTAAGTAAACTCTGCGGCGTTGGAAAGATTATTCTAAGATATTTCCTATGATATCTATAAACACACCTAACTCATCCTTAGCTAGGATTTATGGTAGTTTGAAGTAATAAAACTCAACTTAACATACTTAACAAATTTTCCAGATTTCTTTTCTTTCCAATTTTTTTTTGACTATTTCCAATCCTTAACTTCTTCCTAGTTATTTCAATTTGCGAGATGTTACAATATCTCCCACTTAGGAACATTCGTCCTCAAATGATATTACTCTTACTAGGCCAAGGGTGTAACATTTAACATTCAGTTCAAACACCCAACAAGCAATGCGATTACAATATGCAATCTCAAAAATTAAAGAGTACTAAGAAGAGAATTAGTACTTTGATCTAGAATTTCTCTGTTTCAAAGAGGTGTGGATACCTCTTCTTCATATCTTCTTCAGCTTCCCAAGTAGCTTCCTCAACAAACTGGTTCCTCCAAAGAACTTTGACTGATGCTACTTCCTTAGTCCTCAACCTGCGAACTTGGCGATCTAGAATCTGAACCAGAATCTCCTCATTGGATAAGCTCTCCTTGATGCCAATATCTTCAGTTGGTATGATCAATGAAGGATCGTCCATGCACTTCTTCAATATGGAGATGTGAAAAACCGGATGAACTGTGGCTAACTCTTGTGGTAGCTCCAACTCATAAGCTACATTACCTACCCTTTTCGATATTTTTTAAGGGCCAATATATCGGGGACTAAGATTCCCCTTCTTACCAAATCTCATAACACCTTTCATGGGTGAAACTTTCCAGTATACCCAATTATCTACTTCAAACTTTAACTCCCTTCTCCTAACATCGATGTAGGATTTCTGACGACTCTGCACCGTTTTCAACCTCCTTTGAATCACTTTCACCTTCTCCATAGCTTGATGTACTAAATCAGGTCCTATCAACCCAGCTTCACCACTTCAAACCATCCAATAGGAGATCTGCATCTTCTCCCATAAAGAGCTTCATAAGGAGCCATCTGGATGCTAGAGTGGTAATTATTGTTGTAAGCAAACTCAATGCGAGGTAGGTGATCATCTCAATTTCCCTTCAAGTCAATCACACAGGCCCTCAACATATCCTCTAAAGTCTGAATAGTGCACTCTGCTTGACCATCCGTCTGACAATGAAAAGTAGTACTCAGGTTCACCTTTGAACCCAAACCTTTCTAAAGGATTTCCAAAGCTGTGCAGTAAATTGGGCGCCTCTATCTAAAATAATGGAGACCGTAACTCCATGAAGTATAACCACTTCTTGAAGATACAACTTGGCATAGTCCTCTGTTGTATGGGTAGTCTTTACTGGCAAAAGGTGGGCTGATTTTGTCATTCTATCAAAAATTACCCAAATCGAATCATGCTGCCTGCGAGACCTTGGTAAACCGGTGATGATTCCATATTAATCATCTCCCACTTCCATTCCAGAAGTTCTATATTCTGAGCCAAACCATCGGGCCTTTGATGCTCTACTTTAACTTGTTGGCAATTCGGACACTTAGCAACAAATTTTGCAATGCCCTTCTTCATACCACTCCACCAATAAATCTCTCTCAAATCGCGATAAATCTTTGTGGAACCTGAATGAATGGAATATCTGGAGCTATGAGCTTCTTCCATGATCTTCTCTTGGAGTTCATCCACCCTTGGTACACACAACCTACCTTGATACCTCAATACACCATCTCCCCCTTGTACAAAAGCCAATTTTTTTTGCTTATGAACATTTGCCTTCAATTCAAGAAAAATAGGATCTTGGTCTTGCTTCTCTTTTACTTCTGACACTAATGATGATTCTGCCCCATTCATCACCACTACTCCTCCTTCTGTGGAATCTAATAGTCGGACTCCCAAACGTGCAAGTCTATGCACATCTTTCGCTAACTCTATCTTTTCTTACTCAACATGGGGGGTAATAAACAACCTGCTTAAAGCATCAGCAATAACATTAGCCTTACCTGGGTGATAAAGAATACTCGTGTCATAGTCCTTGAGTAATTCTAACCACCTTGTTTGTCTGAAATTAAGCTCTTTCTGAGTGAACACATATTGAAGACTCTTGTAATCAATGAGTACATCAACATGAATACCATACAAATAATGACGCCATATTTTCAAAGCAAACACTACAACAGGCAACTCTAGATCATGGGTTGGGTAATTCTTCTCATGAACTTTCAACTGTCTAGAGGCATAAGCTATAACTTTGCCATGCTGCTTTAATACACAACCCAAACAAACTCTAGACGCATCACAATATATAACAAAGCCCTGTGTACCTTCTAATAAGGTCAAAACTAGGGCAGTAGTCAACCTCCTTTTCAATTACTGAAAGCTTTTCTCACAAGCTTCAGACCATTGAAACTTAACTATCTTCTGAGTCAACTTAGTCAAAGGGGATGAAATATATGGGAACCCCTCTACGAATTTTCTATAATAGCCGGCCTAACCCAAGAAACTCCTAATATCAGTTGGAGATGTGGGTCTAGGCCAATTATGCACTGCCTCTATTTTCTGAGTATCAACTTTAATTCCCTCTCCAAACACAATGTGACCTAAGAATGCCACAGACTCAAGCCAAAACTCACACTTAGAGAACTTGGCATACAACTCTCTATCTTTTAAATTCAGGAGAGCTATTCTAAGATGACTAGCATGATCTTTTTAATTCCTTGAGTAGATTAGTATGTCATCAATAAAGACGATAACAAACATATCTAAATAAGGTTTGAATACTCTATTCATAAGGTCCATGAATGTTGCAAGCGCATTGGTCAAATCAAAGGACATAACTAGTAACTCATAATGACCATAACAGGTCCTGAATGTTGTCTTTGAAATGTCACATTCCCTCACTTTCAAATGATGATAGCATGATCTGATATATATCTTAGAGAAATAAGTAGCACCCTGAAGCTGATCGAAAAGATCACCAATCCTTGGGAGAGGATATTTGTTCTTGATGGTAACCTTGTTCAACTGACGGTAATTTATACACATCCTAAGGGAACCATCTTTCTTTCTCACAAATATGACCGGAGCGCCCCAAGGTGAGACACTTGGTCGAATAAAGCTCTTACCAAGAAGATCTTTCACCTGTTTTTTAAGCTCTTTCAACTCTGCTGGTGCCATTCTATATGGTGGAATAGATATAGGACGAGTATCTGGAAGAATGTCTATACCGAAGTCTATTTTTCTCTCAGGAGGGACTCCATAGAGATCATCAGGAAAGACTTTTGGAAACTCTCTTACTATTGAAACTAACTGAATAAGAGGTATCTCAACACTAAAGTCATTAACTCGGACTAAGTGATAGACACAACCCTTGGAAACTAACTTTCTTGCCTTAAGGTATGAAATGAAACGATCCTTAGGCACTGTTGAACTACTTTTTTACTCTAAGACTGGCTCATTAGGGTTTTGGAACTTAACAACTCGAGTTCTACAATCAATGGAGGCATAACAGGCATGAACCCAGTCCATACCTAAAATGACGTCGAAGTCTACCATGTCTAGCTCAATTAAATCAGCCATGGTGTCTTTGTGATTGATGGAAATGACACAATCACGATATACTTGCTCAAGTAGAATAGACTCCCCAACAGGTGTAGAAACACAAAAGGGTTCACAGAGTTTCTCAGGAAGAACATCAAAACTATTTGCAACATAAGGGGTTACAAAAGATAAACTTGCTCTTGGATCTAGCAAAGCATAAACATTAATAGTAAAGACTTCGATCATACCAGTGACAATCTCTAGAGAGTTTTCTTGCTCTTTGCGACTAGTGATTGCATAAAGATGGCTTGCTCCTTCGCTAGTACCGGAAGTAGCTCCTTTAGGTGCAGCCCTGTCTGGTGGAGCAACTGATGAAGATTGGGATCTATTACCCTGATTCTCGTAACCTTGTCGGTTCTTGGGGCACTCTTTCCTGAAGTATCCTCTTGTCCACACTTGAAGCAACCTGTGGAACCATCACAACACTTACCTGGGTGAGTTCTACTACACTTAGCACATTTAGGAGCACAATTACCCTCTTGTGCCACACTACCCTGAGATTGGGCAGGTCTAGCCCTGAAGTGTTGTTAATTCTGCTATTGTACTCACCTTTGTTTCTGGGTGCAAGTGCACTAGTAGATGATGAAGTAGGTCCCTTTTGCTTTTGTTAAAAGGAAGAACGATTCACATTACCTCTTTGCTGCCCGGACTCATTTCCTATCTTCGCTTTCTTGTTTCTAAACTCCTCTCTATCCCTCAGCTTCTCTTCCCCAACCTGCTACACATAGACCATCAACTTTGATATATCCATGTGGCCTATTAGCATTGCAGCCCTACCTTCCTTTCTCGACAGACGAGACAACCTAGCAACAAACAAGCTCATTCTACTCCTCATATCCACAACCATCTCCGGAGCATAATGGGACAGTTGGGTGAACTTCAACCCACACTTATGAACGCTCGAAGAATCCTGCTTAAGTGTGAGAAACTCTCGTACCTTAGCCTCTTTAGTTCTCTGGGAAAAAAATGCCCTAAGAAGGCCTTCTCAAAACAAGCCCAACTCACATGTGCTGCATCCTCATTTCGGTTCTTCTTCCATTGATCGAACCAAATCCTAGCGACACCCTTCATTTGGTATGCAACTAGTTCCACCCTCTCAGTATCAACAACGTGCATGAAATCAAATACCTTTTGTAGCTCCTCAATAAAGTTACCTGGATCCTCAGTGGTGCTTGAACCAGTGAAACTTGGAGGGTTCATCCTCAAGAATTCATGGATCCTCGAAGTGTCAGCCTCTTCTTGTCGAGCCCCTCTTTGTTGCCCAACCTGTCACAGCTTGACTTAGCATCCTTATCGCTTCCCTGAACTCAGCATTAGTAACTTGGTGTTGCACTTCAGGTGCATTAGGTACCCCTTGCTCCTCAATATTACGCCTAGCAGACGACCTCTGACAGCTCTTCGTGAAGGCATGATTATCTGAAAAACACGCGCAAGCACGAATTAGAAGAAACTTTTTAGATATCCAACTCTAACGCACAAAATGAGTATGAAAGAAATGAGAAATTTTCCTAAGTGTTGCAGCCTCCTAGTTGTAGATGTGGCGCGCTTCATACCGATAACTAGGACTCTACAGACGCGACTTCATAGACTCCCTAGGACTCTTGAACTATGTGCTCTGATACCAAGTTTATCACGTCCCGAGCCTACATCATGGGTGGGACTGGCACTTAAGAACCATTGCTCACCCCAAGCGAACCCTTGGCCTGGCTTACTTACTCAGCAAAAGACTTAAACATAAGGAACATAACTCATGAAATAACTTAGCCAAAATGGCAACTCAAGTCTTAAACGTATACAACTGAAATGAATAAGACTAAAGAACTATATTATCCGTCTATCAAGCCTCTAAAACAAAGAGGGATGTCGGGACAAGACCCTCGATCATACTAACAACTGAAAACTAAAAAGTAATGTAAAAAGGAGCCGTCGTGAAAGCAAGGACGCTCACCAACCGACTCTGAGTGCTCAACAGGATCAACAAGGCGCTGGATGCTAATCCTGGTTACCTGCGTCAGCATCATAAAACAATGCAGGCTAACTGGCATCACTACATTTAATGTACAAGTATGCAAATTGGAATGCTAAACATAACATAGGCTTGAAAGGAATCTGAAAGGAACACTTACCTTGGCCTTACTCAACTCTTGAATAACTTAACGCAATACAAAGCAATAAACACATGCAATATACAGAGAGCTTTTAAAACAGTAGAAAGCAACTTAGTTTGATAAAGAAATGCAATAATAAACTCAACTGCACTCGTATAATAAAGTAATATAGTTTCTATGAGAGTTTCTCTAACTGACAACCACCACTATGAGACTAAGTGGTGATACAACGTCTTTCCCACGTTGCCAGAACAATCCTATACTTTGCCGTCATATAGAACACGTTAACTAAGTGGATCCACTAGTCTATGCTGAAAAGCACTTAAGGAGTCATCTAAAAGGTATGATCCTTTACTACCCATGATGACTACATGGTTTATGGAGACTTGAGTTAATATGAACTCGCATCCCCATATCGGTGCTCAATACTACTCCCAAAATATACTTAGCTCATACATTTTAAAACAAAACTTCTTTCTTTGGTTTGAGATAATTACTCAAAACTTAGCTTAAAAGCTTTCTCGGAAATCAGTGTTTCCCTTTCTTGTTCAAATGTGAAAATATTTTAAACTCTTCGGAATACTTAGTTTCCTTATAACTTTTGGAGAAATGAACTCAACTCTTTACTCTTTTCTTAACTTAAAACTTAAGTCTTAAAACAAAGTTAAAATGTTTGTGAAAGACATTTGGAAAACTTTATGAACTTCTCTTGATTTGATTTTTGACTCTTAACTTTCCTTGAATTGAATTATGGATTCAAGGTTCATGATCTCATGTTTATGAATGATTTCATGATGTTTAGATGTACCTTAGAGTTTTGGAATCAACTAGGAAGTGTTAGTACACTTTAGAAGGACTTAGATGGGCTAAACGACGAAAAACGGGTGGAAAATGACGATTCGGGCGCATCCCTAGCGCGCCGCGCCAGCCCCAACTTACTGGGGCACCAAAATGGCGCACTGCACTGCTGGCACGCCGCCCCAGCCTTCTTGGTTCTATGGGGGTGCGTCGTGCCAGCCTTCTCTTCAGGCAAAAATCGACGAACTTTTGGTCTCGTTTTCTTATCTTGAATCGATTAATTCCGATTCCTTTTCTCAAATTTACTTTAGAATCAGGTACCCAAGGCATATACACAAAATCTAACTCAATCAACTCAAGGAAACAACCCTTTAATATCAAGAAACTCCTTAATCTAAACTCATATTCAAGAACGAAAGCAATTCAAGAACAACTATCAAGAACATTCAACTTCAAATCTTTTTAGAACGAATTCACGCTGAATCAACATGCTTGGCACGTGGGTGAACAAACCCTACGTTATGAAAGTCTCACATACCTCGTAGGGATCACCCCTTGCGAAATCCACAAGAGAAATCCTTACGAACGATGATCTTGGCTCTTTTCTCCTTTCTTCTCCTCTTGAGTTCTTTCTCCAAAAACCCTAACTTGAACTTCAACTTTTCTAAACTGACTAAAATCTGATTTGACCCCAATTAAACTCCTAAAAACGGATTAAAAATACTTAGGTAAGGAAAAGACTAAAATACCCTTCCAAAATCCGGTTTTAGACTTTACCTTATTTGAACAGCCCAACTTCAAATGGGCATATCTCACTCATACGAACTCGGAATTGAGTAAACTCGGCGGCGTTGAAAAGATTATCCCAAGATCTTTCCTATGATATCTTGAAACTGACCTAAATCATCCTGATCTAGGAGTTATGGTTGTTTGAAGCTGAATAAAAACTCAACTTAACATACTTCACAAATTTTCCAGATTTCTATTCTTTCCAAATTTTTTTTGACTATTTCCAATTCTTAACTTCTTCCTAGTTATTTCAATTTGCGAGATGTTACACCTAACCTCAAAGTTGGATTACCATTTCGCCCTTATCTTACCTCTAAATAAATTAAATATTAATATTTATTTAATTAATTAAATATTAAGTATAGTTATATTTAAATTCATGCATCAACCAAGATCTTAATGGAATCATATATTCATATACCTCGAGTTTATAGAAGATCTTAAATGTGGGTGATGATGAGTCTATTAACCTTCAATTTTAATTTGTAAGATAAGTGGGGGTAATGAAGAGTCCATCTTCTTTTTGTTGAGAAATAGGTAAATTATCATAGTTACAAGATGAATATTCTCCGAAATGAAGTTGCATTGTAAGTGAATTTTTATCTTTCAAATCTCCATCTTTTTTGAGTTTTTTAAATATTACTTCGTAATTGATTACTATATTTTTATTCTTCATTAATTTCTTCTATCTTTAGGATATAAATATAATCAAGCTAATCCCAATTTATATTCATAATTAATTGTTTTGAGGGTAAGCATATTAAATGCTGCAGAATCTTTTCACAGCTAGACCTGTAAAAGATTAAGTCTTTGATAAAGATTTACAATTATGTATTTTTCGTTGTTTGATAATCATTTATCTTTTTAAAACAACATATTTGTACTTTTTCCTTTTTATAAGTAATCTCAAATGTTTATAAAATTCATGTACTTAACTATTACAGTGAGGTACAAAATTTAGTGCACAAGTAAAAATAAAATAAAAAATAATGTAGAGTAAAAATTAGTGCAAATGTTACATTGAATTTTATTGTGTTTGAATTCATATTTAATTTTTATATACAGATCCTTTAATATATAGTTCAAGAAATATAGTATATATGTATTTTTAACATAGTCATGCTTTTTTTTTTTTTTTTTTTTATGATTTTAGGTTTTTTATACATATGAAACATTTTTTGTATAGCAAGTCGACTTCTAACAAAATGCAATTCAATTAATATGACAATATTTTTGCTTATATATTTTAATGCGATGTCTTTTATTATCGATGTCATGTCTTTATTTATTTTTCTTTCTTTTCCGTTTGAACTTGTAATTTTTTCTATAAATTTAATGTTACACCACCTGGACATTTTGTAATATATTTCTTTATACGTATCTTTTTTATAGCAATTTTTGCTTTATTATTAAAACTTACATTTAGTAATTAAAGTATATTAATTCCTCTGATATAATAAAAGATTTTTTTTCATGAAGCTTTAAAAATATCAAACCTCCAACATCTGACATAAGATTTTCATGCTATATTTTGTGAAGATTTATATTCTTATGTCAAACTTACATATAAAAGGACTTAGCTTTGAACATAGCGATGAATATATGTACGCTCCACTATGATATATTTACTTATATAAATTAACTTTTCTAATATCAATTAGGGATCAAACGTGCAACGCACGTTCCCAAGACTAGTATACGAAATAGGTGGACGGAGTACTTAAATTTTTTGGGAGGTGGATATGTTTTGTGAGCTTTGTATTTTTTTTAAAAGCTTAACAAAAAAAATTATACATTGAAAATAATGTGAAATTAAATCTTACAATTTTCAGTTATATAATTATTAGTTTGGCATGATTTTAAAAAGAATGTAGTGAAGTACATTATGGTTATATTACATAAGTGTAAAAGATGTGTCTCAATCCCCAGTCAATTCTTTATGTGGATGTTTCTTGGAGAATAGGACTCCAAGGTTGTCACAGTTAAAGATTCCTAATCTGAAAACAATTACACGACTTATTTTAAGTCGATTCTAACAATCAATAATTATATACAAAAAGACTTTCACTAAAACTCCTACATGACATTATCTTTACACTCCCCCTCAAGTTGAGTAGGGAGTGGAACAACTGTCAACTTTCTCTTCAAATACAGAAATCGGGCCTTGGACAAAGGCTTGGTCAGAACATCGATTACTTGATCATGGGAACTCACATAACTGACTAATAAGGTCTTCTCATGAACCTTACCACGAACAAAATGAAAATATATTTCCGTGTGTTTTGTTCGCAAGTGAAAAATGAGATTAGCATTTAAGTATCTAGCACTAAGATTGTTAAGTATGTAGCACTAAGATTATCACACAAAAGAATGGGAAGAGAGGTTCTGAAGCACCCAATCTCTCGAAAGAAATGTTCGATCCACGTCATTTTACAGGTAGCAGCAGCTAATGCACGATATTCTACCTTTTTGCTGGCCATGATACGACTCTTTGCTTTCAAGAAGGACATGAAATCAAATAGGAGCCAAGAAAAACATTGAATCCAGTGGTAGACTTGCGATCATCAAAATCACCTCCCCAATCTGAATCACTGTAACCATGAAGTAGGGTGGATGACCCAAGAGAAAAAAAAAATAAGCTGTTGTAGCTTTGACATAACGGAGAATAATACATTTGACGACAACCCTATGAGAATACATAGGACACTGCATAAATTGTGATACTTTGTTTACCACGTACCTATTTCAGCTCTAGTAAACCTCAAGTATTGTAGCGCTCCAGCAGTACTTCTATATAGAGTATGATCATGAAATGGATATCCACCAATACTGGAGAGCTTGGATGAGGATGAAGCTGGTGTGGAGACATGACCGCACGAGCCCATTTGCACACGGTTAAGGAGGTTCGTGAGATACTTACCTTGTGATAAATGCAATCGTTTAGGTTTCCACTTGGCTTGAATGACCAAGAAATAACACAATTTTCCAAATTCTTTACAACAAAGTGAGTTTTTAATTTGGAAATAAGATCTGCAATATGATCAGAATTAGAGCCCACAGCTAGAATGTCATCAACATAGACTAAACAGAACAACTTAACATCGGCGTTCGGCATATAGAACAGAGAGCAATCAGTGTTTGATCCCACAAAGCCTAAATAAAGAAGTACATCAGCTAAAAATTTATTCCACATACGTGGAGCTTGTTTGAGCCCATAGAGAGATCATTTAAGTAAAAAAAAACTATGATCTGGACGAGTACGATCAACAAACCCGGGAGGTTGAAACATGTATACAATCTCATCTAATTTCCCATGAAGAAATGCATTGGATACATCTACCTGAGTGATGTGCCACTGATGATAACTGCAAAGAATAGCAACATTTGTATGGTAGCCGGCTTAACTACTGTACTAAATGTATCAGAAAAATCGAGACCCGGTCATTGATGATATCCTTTAGCAACAAGCCATGCATTATTTATAGCTCTCCTATGAGCCATCCGAATTAACTTTGTCTTAAGTACCATTTACAACCAATTATATTTTGAGACAGGGATGGTGGAACTAGTTTCCCAGTACCATTTTGAATAAGTGCATTATACTCTTCTGACATAGTGCAACTCCAGTGATCATTCTTAAAAGCGTGTGAATGATAAGAAGGTTCAACTATTGTCGATGTTGGTGTCGTAGTAGACATCGAGAATAGTTTCTTTGGCTTCAATGAACCTGTTTGTGTTCGTATGACCATATTTCACGACAGAGCTGCTGGACAGAGCCAACCAGTAGCTAAAGTGTTTTTAACATCAGTGGAGTGATTTGTATTAGATGATTGAGGATTTTCTACAACTATACATGGTGAAACCATGAGAAACTACATCTTGTGAAGGCTGATCAGTGGCAGGTGTGTGTCCAAAAATAGGATCAACAGATAATGAGGATATGTGATCTTTCAAGGATTCTACGGATGGAGATGGTGAGGGCTGATTTGATGTGTGTGTCGGTATTGAAAATTGTGACATCCTTGGTTGAATGCTAGAAGGAGAAACAAAAGGCTGGAGTTGTAATGTAACATTGAGAGGTTCTGATTAAGCATTGGTTATAGATGGAGGCATCACAACATCCTGTGATTCAAAAGAAAAAACATTTTCATCAAAGATGACATGACGAGAAACGTAAAATTTGAAGGAATCAAGGTCAAAACATTTGTACCCTTTGTGTAATATACTATAGTCCAAAAACACACACGATTTATATCGAGCAGACAATATTCTTTGTCTAAGGACGAAGCTATGGAAAACAAAGGCAACCAAAAACATGCAACAAAGAGTAATTTAGATCGATAGTAAATAACACATGAAATGGAGTTTTATTTTTTAAGTGTGGGGTTGGTAAACGATTAATAGCACACCATTATCAAATGCATTTGTCAATTTTTTTATGGAACATTGGCATTATCAATGGTCAGTAAGTTTCAACAATATACCTATATTTTCTTTTGGCACAACAATTCTGTTCAGAGGTATATGGAAAAGAGGAACGCTGCACAATTTCATTGTCTCACAAGTAATTAGTTAAGGCTTGATATTCTCCTCCCCAATCTACGTGAAAACTTTTAATTGGATGACCAAAATATTTTTCAACAACTGTATGAAATTGCATAAATATTGAAAGGACTTGATATTTAAAATAAAGGAAATAAATCCATGTACAAGTTAATTCCAACATTCAAATGGGAAGGGTGCCACATCCTTCCCCCCTAGGGGCATCTCCAACCCTACACTCTATTTTACTCTCCAAATATAGAGTTCTCTATTTTTTCAGACAACCAACTCTAACCCAATTCTCTATTTTACTCTCTAAAAAAGAATCTTCTTCTCTCTCCTCAATATTATATTATTATTTCTATTTCATTTTCATTTTCTTATTTCGTAATATAAATCTTTTCTTTCTTTAATAATCATCCTATATAATTTTCATGCTATATAAAATTTAATTTTTGAAGTTTTTTATTTAATATTAAATTAAAAAAGGAATTGACAAGCACGATCGTAATTACAACCACAACTTCTCTAAATCATACACTACATACTTCCTTTTTCAAATATTGTTAAATCTAGAACCAACCTACCGAATTACTAAATTATTGTTGTGATTTTTAAAATTATTATGTTATGTATTGTATTGTTATTTTGTATTTAAATTATTATATTATGCATTGCATTTTTAAATTAAAATTTGTATCTTATCATTTAAATTTTGTGCATTATTCATAGTGAAAATTAATAATAACATCAAGTTGTATCACAAAGTGATGAAAATAAAAAAAATATATATTATTAATTTGAGATGAAAGTAGTATATATTAAATAATATATTTTTTTAAATATATATTACATTTTAAATGAATTACGAATATTAGAGATTAAATTAATAGTCTTATACGAAAAATAATATGTTAATTACAAAATAATAGAAATAATAATATAATATTCAAAAAGTGAAATAGAGAGTATGAATAGTAGTTCTCCAAATTTGGAGAACTACTATTCAACTCTCCATAATTGGAGAGTAGAGGGTAAATTAGAGAGTGCTTGGAGAGGGCATTCTCTATTTTACTCTCCAAATATAGAGAATGAAGAGTAAAATAGAGTAGGGTTGGAGATGGTCTAGAACATTGATCCTAGAATGATGATAATATTTGAGACATCATAAGAAACAATACAAGAGCTCATATAGATCTATGATCTCATATGCTGAAATGGTGGTCTACTCTTATGAAGGAATGAACAAGTGGGGATATTTGGAGTTCATGTCCTCCTCGGCTTCCCACGTCAGCTCCTCACCATTATGGCTCCGCTACAACACTTTCACAAAAGCTATATAAGATTTCTCCTCTGAAATTTGAGCATCTGTTGTCAGCAGTATACATGTTGGATCTGCAATGCACTTTCATAACATAGAAACATTAAAACTGTGTGTACTGCTTCTAACTCCTTAGGTAACTTTACCTCATTGGCTACTCGGCCTATCCGTCACAAGATGGGATAAATCCCAATGTATCTAGGGTTCAACTTTCTCTTTTTGCAAAATCTCATAACCCACTTCATAGGTGAAACTTTCAGAAAAACTCAATCATCAACATCAAACTCTAAGTCCCGCTGCCTAACATTCGTGTATGACTTTTGACGGCTCTAAGTTATCAACAACCGCTCTGTAATTAACTTAACTTGTTCTACTACCTGCTGCACTAAGTCTAGTCCAAACAATCCTGATTCTCCAACCTCGAATAAACCAAGAGGAGATTTACATTTTCTTCCATATAAAGCCTAATATGACACCATATTGATGCTAGAATGATAGATATTATTATATAAAAGACTCAATAAGTGGCAAGTGATCATCAAAATTTCCTTTGAATTCTAACATATATGCTAGTAACATATCCTCGAGCGTCTGGATCATACATTCTTCTTAGCCATTTATCTGTGTATGAAATATTGTACTATGGTTTCCCTGCCAAGTGCCACCCAGACCCTTCTAGAAAATAAATTCAAAAAATGTGTTGTAAAATGTACCTATCTATTTGAAATAATCGATGCAGGGACACTATGCAATATAATAATGTCACTAATATATAGCTCTGTATGCTCTTTAGCTCAAAATGTGGTCCTGACCATTAATAAATGGGTTAATTTTGTCAACCTATCGATAATCACCCAATAGAATCAAACTTCCATTGTGAGTGAGGAAACCCTACAAAAATTCCATATTTATTGCCTCCCACTTCCACGATTGAATGAGTATCTCTTGAATCAGCCCACTAGGCTTCTAATACTCTACTTCTACCTGGTTAACATTTGGGCACTAGGCCACGAACTTATCCATGCTCATGTTCATCCCATACACCAATAAATATCCTCAATATCGTGATACATTTTTATGGATCCTTGGTGAATAGAGTAATGAGAATAATGTGCCCCTTCCATAATAAATTGTCTAAGACCTGGAATATCTTAAACACACAACTGATCTTTGAATCTAAGGACTCTACGTACTTCTATATCCAAGGCTAAAGAATCGTATTTTGATCCTTGCCTTCGAGCTGCTTTTAGGTGGGATCGGTTTATTAATGTGCCTTCACCTCAACAACTAGAGGTCATATTGTTGTTTATTGATCTATGACCCCAACATCACCAGAGTCAAATAGTCTAAGCCTAAAACTAGCTAGATGATGGAACTCTCAAGACATTTCGTGCTTCTTCCTCCAAAATACAAAAGACTTACAACAAAAGGCATACACTACTATATTGGCTTTCCCTAGACGGTATAAGATATCCACGTCATAGTCTTTAAATAATTCAAGCTATCAATATTATTGCATGTTCAACTCTTTCTATCTCAAAACATACTAGAGACACTAATGATTTGTATATATATATATATATCAACATTAATGACACACAAGTAATTCCTCAACATCTCCAGGGTATGAATTAATATAGCCAACTCAAAATTGTAAGGTGGGTAGTTCTTCTCATTCTTCTTTAATTATTTAAAAGCATAAGCTATTCCATTTTTATAATGCGGAAGCATCACAATACATTGCATAGCCCTTTGGACCTGCTGGTAAGGTCAGAACCAATGCGGAAGGCAATCTATCTTTCAGCTCTTAGAAAATCTGCTGGTGGGTTGCACTCTATTGAAACTTAGTTCTTTTTGAGTCAGCTTTGTCAAGGGTGCTGAAAATGATGAAAATCCTTTCACACACCTTATGTAATATACATCTATCCACAGAAAGCTACGTACTTCTGTCATGCCCGTGGGTCTAGGCAAAGTCTTCACGTCCTCAATCTTTTGGAAGTCAACTTGAATACCAACATCTGATGTAATAAGGCTTAACAAGGCCATATAATGCAACCAGAGCTCACACTTTTGTAGCTTAACATACAACCTCCGATCTTAGAGTACCTAAGGAATTCTTGAACATGGTCTCTCTACTATGTCTTTGAACAAGATATACAAGAATTTCAACAATAAACACAAGGACAATGAGTCTAAGAACAACTTGAAGATGCTATTCCTCAGGTCTATAAATATTGTTTAGGTGTTGTCCAACCCAAAAAGACATCACAAAAAACTCAAAATCTCAATATTTAGTCTTGAAGGCTATCTTAAAATTATCAATATCCTGAACTTGTACATAGTGGTAACCTAAACTTGAATTAATCTTCTAGAAACATCATGAATCTTGGAGCTGGACAAAAATTTATAAACCCTTGGTAGTGGATATGTGTTCTTTATAGTCATCTTATTCAATTTTTGATAGTTTATACACTTTTGTAAAGAGTCGTGTTTTATCTACTTGACTAATGTTGGGGCCTCGCATGGTGGCACACTAGGCTTCTTTGAGTTGTTTATTCAATTGCTTCAATTTTGTTGGTGCCATTCTATAAGGGGAAATTGATATTGGATGGGCATCTGTTAATGTAGTGATAGCAAAATCAATCCCTCATTCTAGTGGAATACTAGGAAGCTCGTCTAGAAACTCATTAGCCACAGAAGTAAACTGTAGAGTCAGTAGCTCCATATCAATATCTTAAAATCGGTCGGTATGGTAAATGCATCCTTTGGTGATCATGTCATTGCTTTAAGATAGGAAATAAACCTCCCTTTCAGTGTTGTTATATTACCCTTCTACTCCGACCTACTTCCCTTAGAAAGTAAAATCTAATCGTCTTTGCTCGATAGTCAACATTGGCATAACAATACCTATCATAATATTAATGTCAATCATCTATAGTTTTGTCAAGTTTGCAGAGGTTTGACAACCAACAATCTGCATTGTATAATCATAAAAACACACAAGGAAATAATAGAGTAGCAAACTAGGAAAGACACAACAAAAAGGTTACTACAATGGCTCTAAATATACACACAACGTCCTAGTGAATAATGGGATAACATATGATAATGTGTAGCCTGGATCCATCAAAACATCAATACAGTGGGAGAAACCACTCAATATGCATGTCATAACATCTGGCGATGACTATGAATCCTGAAGATCAGTACTGCAAGTGTTCAATTTTGGCCACTGCTGAAAGTAGATGTTACCTCTGGGCAGCAACATCTACCAGAGGAAGATGATCATATTGCTAATCTGTATGTCTTTGTTGAACCTTGTTGGTCCATAAACGGACAATATCTCTATATATCACCATCTTGGCTAAAAAATATAGCATGCTCTGGAGCCCCGATGGCATCTCCCAGCATGTGTTTATTGCCTATATCACGATGTTGCACAACTAATCAAAACAACTCTAAGACCCTCTGCTACTGTAAGCCTGATGCTCATAAGCAACCCCCTAGGATCAATCGTCTACCCTAAGACTTCTGTTGTAGGGGTGTAGGTGGTACCCCTAGAATTTAAGGTCTGGAGCAACCCTAGGCCTCTATAAAAAAAACCGTGGGCCCTAGCCCTCTATTACTCTCCTTTCTCGACTCTCTCAACCATACACTTCTGATGTAGAAGTACCTCTATGTTCTGCACATTGGGATCAATTCGTGTGATGTCCATATTGTCATTATGTTCAATTTGAGTGCAAGATCAATAACAATCGTAAGCCGAAGAACTCAACCCTTATGACTCACCTTTATGGTACGATTTGAGCAAGAAAAAGGTGAACTTTCCTAAAAGAATATTTGTAGCATCCTGCTTATAAAATGTGGTACACAACACACTTATAATTAAAACTATACTAGAAATGCTTTGCAGACGCCCTAGGATACGACATTACTATGATACCAAGTTTGTCACGCCCAAAACTGTAGGGGTGCAACCGACACTTAATGCCAAACTTAGGCTTGAGCCGACCGTATTGAACCAATTGCTAATGGCACGTGGTAGCTACACACGCAATCAAGAAAACAAACAAGTATATCTCGGATTAAAAATAAGTTACTGGCCGACAAGGCCTCTGTCAAAAACTCTACAACGAAAACAACTGTTCACAACAATCTATATAAAGCAAAAACCAGCTAGCGCACAAGATTGTTTGGGCCATCGAGGCCCCTATGGTATATAGGAAAGCTTAAGCTCTACGTGGGCCGTCAAAGCCACAATGATCTCTATACATAATTTGAAAACATGTATGTATCTAAACAATATGTCTAGCATTTATCAAACATCAGCGAACAAGAAAGCAAGGATAACATGGCCAATAATATGTCTATATAATCCAATATTCTACTATCCAAGCCTCTACGAATGTAATGCACGGATGGGAAAAGGCCCAGCCTACCCAAATTATATAAATATCAAAACAAGTAACCCTCTAGGACTTTGGAAACCCCTGGAAAAAAGGAGTCAACCATTAAGCTTGATAGTTGGTTGTGCGACTCGACATGTCCGTCTGGCTGCCATTCAAGACCTAAAGTTTGAATGCATTGCACCCAGAAAATGGGTGTCAGTACAAAGTAATGTACAAAGCATGTAAGGTATACTGAAAGTTGAAACTAAAGTATAAGTATTGAATGAAAAAAAAGGGATGAAACACAAGTACAATATGCAATCTTCCTATAACAATAAAATATAAGCACATGAAAAGCAATAACCTAATATG
This sequence comes from Solanum stenotomum, assembly GCF_019186545.1. NCBI lineage: Eukaryota > Viridiplantae > Streptophyta > Magnoliopsida > Solanales > Solanaceae > Solanum > Solanum stenotomum. The sequence goes on along the minus strand of NC_064282.1, from coordinate 83,892,487 downwards.
GCCCCCATAAGCTCGATAGGTGTAAAAAGCACACAATCCCTTTAAGTCCTAATGAGAGTAACAATCGCTAAATACCCATATTAGCCTCCTTACCTGGATCCCAATGACAATCTATTCTAAACCATCTTAATGTACATCTCCCAAGAATCAATGCAATTCTGAGGCTCTGTGGTACAATACACATGTGCTACCCTGTAGGTACAACCTACCTAACCTATAGACATGGACTACTTTGCCCGTAAACTTGGTATTCCATGATCATAGGCACGGTCTACTCATCATTGAGTGATTTCTTACCTATCTTGTCAAGGCCTAGGGGAATGCTCGAGTATAGATTCACTATGCTCATGTAAATGGTTGGGGTCGGCCGACCCATAGATCTATAAGGGTAGGCACAGTATAATAATAAATATGTATGCTCAAGAACACTGTAGTGTCTGTGTCTGTTGAGGCAAAGCAAGCTTCTAGAAGTTAGACGACAAAATATCAAAAAAATAACAAGTAATAATTATTGATCAAAACTTAATCATAACATGCTTTTCTAGTCAACTAATAATAGAGTTGAGTATCACCGGTTGACATTATACATTTTGAGGTAGCCAACTCAGTAGGACAAGGCTATAAGTCAAATAATGTCAATAGAACAACCGTAAAAAGCTTAGATCATTATAATCATACTAGAAGAGATTAATAGCTTTAACATACCTTTCAACCTTTCAACAAGGCCAAAAAATGTGTGAAGCTTCCCCAACCCATTATTTCTTCTTGAAAGAATTAAAATCGAAGTTGTGAATAAATAATTTGATTTTGAGCTTTTCACGTGTCTCTCGTTAAAATTAAGGGGAAATTTGTGCCAAAATATTATGGAAGAGGTATATTTGAACTGAAAGTCCAACAAAAGGGGTATATATGAATCAAAATTATAACGACAAGCATATTTAAATTATTTCTGATAGTAGAAGGGATCATTTGACCCTTTTGTTGTTGTTTAAAAGGCTCATAATAATGATTAAACTTTTACCATAAAATTTTGAACTGATCAAATTTACAAACGAATAGTCATACAATGATAAGAATCTTATAAGGGAGAAAGAAACCAAGTGCGTGAGAAAATGTTTGAGATTCTCATAATTGTATAAACTCATTGTTTAGAATAGTTGACTTTTAAGTTAGAGAGATGAGAGAAAATAATAGCGAAGAATATCTTTCATGACCCAACCCATCGGGCTGTTCAAACACCTAAACTAACAACTATATAGAAACAAACACATAAGACATGTCTGAACCATCATCATAACCATAACGCATATTAGATTTCAACTCATCTTTCAAGCAAGTCAGATCACTTAGGATCCTAAAGACATCATCTACCTTGTTTAACATGAAATCCCGATCACTAATGGACCAACATGTAACAATACCCTAAGAATTAGTAAACCCATTTCACTCATGGAACCATCATGCAAAATAAACAAGCATATACCAGGCGTAGGCATGGTGCATAATCCAACCAATAGAAATTGGTATCGGTGTGGTGCTCGAGCTAACCTATGGTATATTACGTACTAGTCCTGGTGCCTGAGCCAACTAGCAATCACATAAATATTCTATCATGACTGTAACATCTCTATCTATCATAAACACACCATGGATGACTTAGTTGAGCGACTGACTTCATGCTTACTATGCCTAACTTGATTATAGAACTAGAGTAGTCAAGTTTCACCTTCCTAGCGAGTCAGACTTAGAATGGAGGAGTAATTTAGCAGTGCCTAAGGGTCATTTTATTTTATACCTTAAGGCCAGAAAATTAGTTTGTAAGGGGTGCATCTATCACTTAGTTTGAGTTAATGACTCTATTGTGGAGGCACCACCATCAGTCAGTTCTAGTTGTAAGTTCATTTCCAAACGATCTTACTGGAGTCCCTTGTGAGAGAGAAATAGACTTTGGAATAGATAGTTTTCCCGATACTCAACTCATTTTTATTCCGCCACATAGAATGGCTCCTACTGAGTTAAAAGAGTGAAAAGAGCAGTTGAGAGATCTTTTTTATAAGGGTTTCATTCGACCATGTGTCTCACCTTAGGGCGCCATGGCCTTATTCGTGAGAAAGAAAGCTGGTTCCCTTAGGATGTGTAGTGATTGCCGCCAGTTAAACAATCTCACTGTAATGAATAAGTACCCTCTTCCGAGAATTGATGACCTTTTCGAACAATTTCAAGAGGCCACATGTTTCTCTAAGATAAACCTACATCAATTGAAAGTGAGAGAAATTGACATCCCTAAAATAGCATCCAGGAACCTTTATGGTCATTATGAGTTCTTTGTTTTGTCCTTTGGTTTGACTAACACTCCTGCAACATTCATGGATCTTATGAACATAGTTTTTAAGTAGTATTTTTGATATGTTTTTACTGTATTTGTTGATAACATATTAATATATTCAAGGAATGAGGAGGACCATGCTAGTCAGCTCAGAATAGTCCTCAAAAGTATCAAGGATCGGGGGTTGTATGCCAAGTTTTCTAAGTGTGAGTTTTGTCTTGAGTTTGTGGCAATCTAAGGCCATATAGTGTTTGGCGATGGAATTTGAGTTGACACTCCAAAATTTGAAGTAGTGCAAAATTGGCCCAGACCTACATCCCCAATAGATATATGAAGTTTCTTGGGATTGGATGGTTACTACAGAAGGTTCGTCGAGGGGTTTTCATCTGTTTCATCCCATTAACTAAGTTGACTTAGAAAATAGCTAAGTTTTAATGGATTGAATCTTGTGAAAAATCTTTCAAAAATTATAAACTTGTTAACTACAGGTCTAGTGTTGACCCTACTAGAGGGTACAAAGGATTTTTTTGCTTAATGCGATGCTTCCATAGTTAGGCTATGTTGCATATAGATGCAGAATGGTAAAGTTATAGCCTATGCTGCCAGGCAGCTTAAGATTCAAGAGAAGAACTACATGATGACCTCGGGTTGGCACCATTTGTTTTTGCTCTAAAGATGTGGCATCACTATCTCTATGGAATTTATGTGGATTTGTTCCCCAACCATAAGAGTCTCCACTTTATTTTTTAGTTAGAACGAGCTAAATCTTCAACAAAGGAGATGTTTCCTCAAAGTCAACAAAAGTCCTATGTCGATGTTAGAAGGTGTAACACCTCACATTTGAGAAAATAGATAAAATTGCAGTTTTCCAGACCTGGGGCAAGAACCACGTAAGCCATCAAGGGTCCTTGGTCTGACACACGATCCGTAGGTGGGGTCCGTCGTTGGGAACCAAATATTTATGTTCTCTGACCCCACCCACGGTCGACCAGGACGGTCCGTGGTTGGACCTACCGACCGTAGGTGAGGGTCAGCAGCCAATTGGAGGGAATCAGCTATTGGGTCAACTTCAAACGGTCACATCTTTTAGTACACGATGAATTAGGTGGCCCATGACCTACAAAAATGAAAGATAATTGAATCCTCTTTCCAACTCCACCGAGTTTGCTAAAATCCCATCTTGGAGTAAAAAGTTATGCTCATTTTAGTGAAGCCCTATCGGGCAGAGCTTGATCAATGACCGCTACCTACGGTTGGTAGGTCAACCGACGGTCGATAGGTCCCTCCATGGATGGACTTCATCATCTTTTAAGTTAGGGTCATTTAGGTCTTTGTCCTATGTGTTGGGGCATTTAAGCTATGTCGTTTAATGCCTAAAATACGTTGTTTTACTTAGTTTAAGCCTAAAATCTTAGTCTGACATACCCAGAACAATTATTCACTAGAATTCACCAAGCTTAGAACGAAAAAGAAGAGAAAAGAGGCGACCCAAAACACTCCAAGAACGCAACACTTTTTCTTCAGTTCCAGCCCCGAAAGCGAAAGATTTCTCTCTGAAATTTGTCACCAGGTATGTGGGATTTCACTAGTGGGTTCCTTTCATCCACAAGGTCCCTAGAATTCAGTCAGATTTTTTATTCCTATATCTTGCTTAGACCTAGTGTTTATAAAACCTTAGATATTAGTTATGAATTAGCTGTTAGAGTATTCCTAATCAGATTATCTTATTTTCGTGGAATCATTGGCTAGTTCTTTGCATGAAACTAAGAACACTAGTTGTGTAGATTCACTTAGTTCATGAATGAAACATGCTAGGCTAGTTAAACAATATACATGCTCCAGTTTTGAATATCACATTATCAGTATATAATTGTTACATTCTCATATTGGCATGTAAGTATTTTGAACTATTCAACATATACAGATTCATTTGAGAGTAGGCTTAGCACCGAGTTGACTAGGGTTTCAGCGTACCCTCATAGTCCGAGAACTATGTGCCCCCGTAGGATTATAAGTCCCCTTTATTGGGCATCAACTTTAGTGATCATTCCATTTATGTATTTATATCCCTAGCAAGGTATATTGGGTCCTCTTGATGGGGCGTATACATCAAACAGTCATGCCTTTATACCCCTGGCAAGGTATATTAGGTCCTCTCGATGGGGCTTATACATCGGACTCCATGTTTAGCTCACGTAGTTTTATGTCAGTTAATAGTAGCTCCTAGAGTCAGACTCTAGTGCATTCAACTAGGTTTTCAGTTATACTTCAGTATTCAGTCTCAACATGTTGTGTACTTGGTCATTGCATTCAGTTAAGTTCTTTTCAGTATATTTCCATATTTCCATCATGTTCATATAATATCATTGCTCAGTATTCTTTGTTCGGCTTATATGTTTTGTTTAGCTTTTATCCTATCTTGCGTGCTCAGTACCTTGCAAGTACTGATGGATACTCTGCGCTATATCTTTTCATGATATAGGTTCAGGTTCTCAGTATTCAGATCACGCGTAGATCGGTTCCCGATCCACATTCAGTAGCTTCAGTAATAAGTCCTCATACTTCGAGTATAATAAACATGTTTTCAAATTTAGTCTTTTATTTTAGTTTCAGTTTTGTTAGGGTTAGCATGGGACATGTCCCAACATCTCTAGTCAGTACAGGCTTTTTCAAACATAGTTTAGATTCAACGTTAGTTTTTGAGTGATTATTCAGTATCATTCAACTCTTAGAATTTTATATATATTTAGACCAATATTAGGTATCCCCCATCATTTAGTTATCTCAGATTTTAGCTTCCATATTAGTTCATCTTTTAATAGATATGTTCAGTTTGCTTATGATATGCCAGCTCAGGGTTAGCTTGGGGTCACTTGTCATCCTAGGTCTCGTGCTTACGTCTAGGGGGTAGCCCTGGGGTGTGACAAAAGGAAAGATCTTGAGTTTGATGTAAATAATTATGTCTACTTGAAAATTTCACCCATGAAAGGTGTGATAAGATTTGGGAAAAAAGGGAAGCTTAGTTCCCGTTATATGGGTCCATATCAATTTTTTAGGCATATTGATAAAGTTACTTATGAATTTGATTTAACTAATGACTTAGCATCGGTGCATCCGATTGTTAGATTCCTGCGAAGGTGGGTTGGTCATGATGAATGGGGTTGAATCATCGTTAGTGTCAAAAGTGAAGGAGAGACATGACAAAGATCCTATTTTACTTTAGTTGAAGGAAAATGTTCATAAGCAGAAAGGTATATTCTTTGTACCAGAGGGAGATGGTGCATTCAGTTATCAATATAAGCGGTGTGTTCCAAATGTGGAAGAAATCTAAGAGAAAATCATGGAAAAAGCTCATAGGTCGCGATATTTGATTCATCAAGGTGCCACTAAGATGTACATTTACTTGAGATAAGTGTATTTATGGAGTGGCATGAAGAGGTGCATTGCAGAGTTTGTTCCTAAATGACCGAACTGCCAGCAAGTCAAGGCTTAGCGTCATAGTCCATGTGGTGTAGCTCAGAATATACTACTTCTGAAATGGAAATGAAAGATGATTAATATGAATTTAATTACTGGCTTACTGCGATCTCACAGACAACATGATTCTATTTCGTGAGATAGTTCGACTGCATGAAGTTTCTTTGTCCATCATTTCAAATAGAGGTGCTCAGTTTACCACACAGTTTTGGAAGTCGTTTAAGAAAGGTTATGGTTCGAAGGTGAACCTTAGTACTGCTTTTCATCCTCTGACTGATGGTCAAGTAGAGCGTACAATTTAGACCTTAGAGTACATGTTGAGAGCTTGTGTTTGGAGTTCAAAGGTAATTGGGATGACCACTAGCCTCTTTTTGAGTTTGCATACAATAATAGGTACCACTCCAGCATTATGGCTCCAGATGAGGTTCTACATGGGCGAAGGTGAAGATCTCCTCTTGACATGTTTGAGGTTGGAAAAACTTAGTTCATAGGACCATATTTGGTTCATCAATCCATGGAGAACGTGAAGGTAATTTAAGAGGGCTTGTAAACAGAAAAAAGTCGTTAGAAATCTTATACTGATGTTACAAAAAGGGATTTGGAGTTTTATATTGAGATTGATCATTGGGTATATCCGAAAGTTTCACCCATGAAGGGTGTTATGAGCCTTGGTAAACAAGGGTAGCTTAGTCTCTGATACATTGGTCCTTACCTAATATCCAAGACGGTTGATATTGTAGCAAATGAGTTGGAGCTACCACTAGAGTTAGCAAAAGTTCATCCCGTGTTTCATATCTTTATGCTGAAGAAGTGTTTGGGTGATGTTATACTTAGTGTTCCTACTGAGAGTATTGGAGTAAAGGAAAGTCTATTCTATGAGGAGATTCCAATTTAGATCCTTGATCGCCATGTTCTCAAGTTGAGAACTGAAGAGGTTGAATCAGTAAAATTCTTATGGAGGAACAAATTTGTTGATGAGGCTACTTGGGAAGCCGAGGATGATATAAATAAGAGATACTCTTATCTCTTTTTCTCCGACTAAGCACTAGTCCAAGGTACTAACTTTTTGTATGGTACTTTTCATTGTGATATGTTGAGTGTATGCTCTTTGTTTATGCTTATGTTGGGATGATAGTTTCTGTCCTACTCTTTCATACTAGTTGAGTTCTATTTGAGGACAAATGTTCCCAAGGGGGAGATATTGTCATACCTCGTACATGGAAAAAGTTAAATAGAGTTAACGGGCATGTCCACAGCCCTAAAACAAATCATGGACCCTTCACTGAAGCCTAAATGGCTCGTGAAAGAGACCACAATTTATTTAAGGAAGTGGACACACCATTTAAGGGCTATCAGGAGAGGAGTCCACTTGGACAGACCCCTAAACTGTACGTAAAGTCATGGACGACCCATTTAGGAGAGGGCTCCCAAGAGAGAAGTCCACTAGCTTTCTAAATGTGCAATGAGTTCAGATATATTCATAGAGATATTTCTTCCTCACAAATAAGACCAGAGCGCCCCAAGCTGAGACACTTATTCAGATGAAACCTTTATCAAGAAGGTCTGTCAATTGCTCTTTTAACTCTTTTAACTCAGCTGGAGCCATTCTATATGGCGGAATAGAAATAGGTCACGTATCAAGAAGAATATCTATACCGAAGTTTATTTCTCTCTTAGGAGGGACTCCGGGAATATCATTTGAAAAGACCTATGGAAACTCACTCACAACTAGAACTAACTGAATATATGGTGTCTCAACACTACAGTCATTAACTCAAACTAAGTGATAGATGCACCTTTGGAAACTGACTTTATCGCCTTAAGGAACAAAATAAAAGGACCCTTAGGCACTGCTAAACTACTGCCCCACTCTATAATAGGATTATTAGGAAACTGAAACTTTACAACTCAAGTTCTACAATCAACTGAGGCATAACAAGCATGAAGCCAGTCCATATGTAACCCTTGGAATTTGAGAAAGGGCAAATTTCAGTTTTTAGCAATACCCGGTGCCATCCGACGAAAGCCAACCACAGCCCGTGGACAGGACCACAGACCGTAGGTTTGGTCCATGGATTGGTCACCCAAAATGCTCAGAAAACCCAAAAGCACAACTTGGACCAATGAACCGTCATTGGGTCCATGGTCTGTGGATGAGGTCCGTAGGTCCATACCTCAAATTTCAGTTTCTGAAGTCAATTAAAGACCATGCGAGATGGACCGTCGGTCAAACCACAGTCCGTTGTTAGTGGGTCGGCATTTATTTTTAGGGAAAGTTGGATCTTTTCCTAATTATTTTATCCTAATACTATGTTGTTTTGACCATGCCTAAGACCCCTATATAATTGATTTTAACCCCCAAATTAATTCACTCTCTTCAAATTCACCAAAAAAAGTTGAGTCTTTCTCTCCCAAAGATATTTCTATCTCTAGAAGGTTGAAGAAGAAGATTCAAGCTAGGGTTCAAGATCACGCCTTGACTCTTTAATTGTTTTGGGCTTTGATAGTAAGGTATGATAGTTTTCATCCATGGATTCCTTCCATTCATGGAGTTCCCAAAGTCTCCTACTTTCAAAGTTAGAAATCCCCAATTGAGTTAAGGTTTTCTTCAATTGCCATGTGTTCTCTTCATTATTGATTTAAATGATTGAATTATGATCTCTTATGCATGAATTGATGAAATACTATGATTTTGTGATGATTACCCCATGAACACATGTAAATCCCATATTTTTGAATTATGATGATGTGATGTGGGTTTTGAATTATGAAAGAGGAGATTAGGAATTAAGCATGATCTTATGAGATTTATGTGAATTTTTTAAGGACCTTTGAGATAGAAAATGATGTTGTTGTTGTTTTTGAAAGGATTTTCTCATGCACACATAAAGGTATGATTGTGAAAGGGTTTTCTTACATGATAAGGGTTCCTAAGGTGAAAAGGCTATTCTCCCCTGAAATGAACCAATGCTTAAGGAATTATGTTAATGTTGAGGCAAGAGGATATTACCCATGTCATACGATATAAAAACGAGAGGCGATTACCCATGTCACATGATGTAAGGACAAGAGGCGATTACCCATGTTCCTTCATGAGCTAAGATGAATAAGATTAAGGACTATTCATGGAAGTTAAGCTTAGTACCAAGTGGACAAGTGGTGATTACCCATGTCCCATAACTATGTGCCAACATAGGATTGTCTAGATAGACATTAGCTAGTGGATCCGCAATAGCTAGAAGTTCATGGTCCTTACTGTGTCAAGTAGGACACCTCTTTTCGGTGTGGGGTAGACACCGGATTCCATGCTTCTAGCTCACATGGTCTAACATGGGTAAAGGATCATCCTTTAGATGATTCCTTATTGCTTTTAAGCATAGCTTAGTGGATCCACTTAGTTGAGGATGTCTTATACTCCGGCAAGCTATAGGATAGTTCTGGAAGGGTGGGCGAGACGTTGTATGATCACATAGCTCATTGTGATGGTTGTTTGTTAGAGAATTTCCCAAATAAGAGTAAAGAGTTTAATATTGTATTTTTATATACATTGAATTATTACCTACTGTTTTAAAAGCTTTCTTTTTATGGCATCTTTATTATTGCTTTTATATTGAATTGAGTTGAGTATCCTTGACTTGTGTTGAGTTGAGATGAGGTGAGTATGTTCTTTCTTTTTTACCACTTCAAGCTTATGTCTATGCTTTAGAGTTCCCCTTGCATGCTTGTACATTCAATAAATTGATGCCATTTTTCCTATATCTTTCATGATGCAGATACAGGTATTCAGGGTTATTAACATGCGCTCCGTTGATACACTTGCAGTTCCAAATTTTTTTTGTTGAGCTTGTTACTTCCGGAGGATTCCCCATTTACCTTTCAGTCTTGTTAAGATGTCGTGGGTCTTGTACTAACGTCTATCATAGTATTTAAAGGTTTCTTAGACAGTAGCGTTTTCAGGAGTCTTTTCTTCCATTATTAATGTTTAAGACTTGAGTTACCTTTTTATGGTTAGTTGAATGCGTTAAATATTCTATGTTATTTATCTTGAGACATTTGAGTAAATCTTTGCAAATTGAGGTCATATATTGTTGAGTAAGTCTTCTTTTTAGAATTGAGCGAGGCCAAGGGTTCACTTGGGGACCAACAATGGTCCTCGAGTCCGAGTTACGTCCAGGGTGCAGGCTCGGGGCGTAAAAAGGTATCCTTACGAGATTTCTCCAATATAGCATGGACCATAGACTCCTCAATCTCCTACAGCTTCTTCAATGTCATGGTAATTCGCTGCTCATCCTTCTCTCTTCGTATCTCCTCTTCATCTCTTTCCTCAGCCAAATCATCATCGTCCCAATCCTTATCTCTCTACTCTTCATCAACATTAACAACCACAATATCATCACTAGTAGCACCACCCACACTCGGCTGCTCAGCCACACTAGTAGGAACCTTAAAACTTCATACAAAAGGTAGGCATAAACTCGAGTGCATTGGTCAATGGAACCTTACCCTATAGCATAGAAATGTATAAGGACCTTGGCTGGTCCACATCAACCCGAAGAGTAGTAAGCTCAACCCTCATCATAGTCAAAGCATCATAGCTACCCTCTATCTTCTCTCTAGCCTCCATCCTAGCTCTAAGATTATCTAATATCACACAATATGGTACTAAAGTGGGTTCACACTAAGTCAACTTATCTTTCAGGAGAGGCAAAGCAGCCTCAATCATCCCCTCGATCATTTTAGGCATATCCTTTTCTACCCTAGCTGCCCTCACAACTGTAGATCGGGCATGATTGCCCATTTGGTAGATCATGGCCTAGTTCAATGGGGTCGAGATACATGAGTAAGGGAAAATGCAGTAGCAGTGGAAGTAAAGGGCACATAAAAGGCTTGTGGTGTAAGTGAAAACTCCATAGAAGGAGAGGATGGAGTGTCCTCGGCCTCCATAGTGGCAGGAACGACATCGAGCGTCGTGTCTAGTGGTGGCGACTTCATCTGAGCTACATCATCCTACAAGTAATCTGCCTCTATCCTCCGAGTTGCATCATCCCATAAGTAATCTACATCTATCCTTTGAATTGCATTGGAGGAGAAGGGGTAGATTCTCACGTTAGTCCTTTCTCGTAAAGGAACTCCCACATTCTCACACAAATGTGTTTTTAAGACGTAGAATGGAAGAGAAGTATGCTCCTACCGAGGTCTCATCAAAATTTTCTTCAACATTAAGTCTACAAGTAATAATATTAGTCCAATCCATGATACTGTCAATTAGTATGGCGTTTAAAAGCTGGAGAATGGACTTATTTTGAGTTGGCATGATATTACTATTACTGAACCCAAACAAGTATCTGGAGCCAACATTCATATCCTTATTTTCTATATTTTCTCCCTCAACCATCCATGTTAAGGGAGATGTCTCAGATGATAGGGTCCAACCATCCCTTTAGTGCCTCTAAATCTTGATTTATCCGGAGCTTGTAATACCTATTGTTGCTACCTTTTGTACCCAATATCTGATTTATCTTTCCCACGTGGCATTGAACTATCTTTTCACGAACATTGACCTCTCCCACCAATTTCCATAATGTGGCCTTCCTCTTCTTAGGCAATGTTTATATATAAACTACATAAAACTCTCGTACCGATGCTAGGACATAAGGAGCTAGGATATAAGCCATGGAATTTGATCATATCCCAGATGGTCGGATGCTCACTCATCACTCCATCTATGGAGAGTCATCTCTCATCAAGGATTGTACGTTCTGTAGCTGCTTTGAGCCTGTTGAGGGCCCTTTGAGGGATTATCAGGAGAACACGGGTGGTAGGTTGTTGAGCTTGAGAAGGCTCTAACTACTTGGACCGGATATCCATCTATATTTGAACAACCACCTTCCTTTTCTGGTCACTCGCATGCATAGATAAGTGCCTAGTGATTTGTTGTTGGATGGGAAACTCAGATGGCCTGTTAATAAAAATCTCTTTGATCCTTTTCTAAGGGGGGGGGGGGGGGGAGGAGTGGAGTCTATCAGATTCTGTGTCTGAAGTCACAACTTGTTTGCCTTTTGTTCTAGTCATTTCTAGGAAGGCACAATCATTCAAACACATATTCGATGAATGTTAGTTCAAATCAAACCCAAAAGAAAACACAACTTAAAACTAGGCTCTAAGGCTTCCTGAATGGGTAGAAGACTCACCCAACAGGTTAGGCGAGCTCGTCAAAGTTGATAGTGCACAAATTTATCGAACTCAGGCATAAAGGGCAGAGTCATTTCCAACTCGGTGATTCGTCGAATTGGTTTCGGTGGACTAAGACAATTCCACTGAAAAGGACACTGTAAAAAATTAAAAAGAACAAGTATAAAAGGTGTGTCCACTCCCACTTGGTGATACGTCAAGTGGGTTACGGTGAACTAAGACAATCTCGCCAGATGGAATAAGATATAGGTCACATATCCAAATATAGATGACGGTCTAGGGCGAACTTGATGACTCGCCTAGTTACCTTGTCGAGCTAAGACAAACCGACTAACATGTAATTTTCAGGCCAGCGCCTATTTTCAACATTTCAATACCAATACACAATGATACCTAATTACCAATGAGTTTTACAATCTACCCACACTATTTTCTACCCACCTATAATTAGATTTCCCCAATATACCACAATGTATTATCCAAAATAATGATTTTCCCTTAAAAAAAGTCGTAACTCTATCCATCATTGGACAAATATATGCCCTCGGGGAAACACTAGGCTAATGAGACTTCACCCACACTCAATTCAACCAAGACCCATTACAAACAAGGGTTTAATTTCATGTTTTAACCAAGATAATCAATTTAGTAATTTCTGGCACAAAATCAACTATCCTAACTCAAGGGAATAACTCAATATCATGCATTTAGCACTACCCATACAAATTCAACAACAATATGCTTCAAATGGCACTAGGCCCATAACAAAAACATTAATTTCTCGTACTAATGATAAGATGGAACTCAAAAACCAACCTCAAAGGTTATAGCAAAACACAAACACAAGTAAGAGGAGTCTGGGATCGAGAATCTAGCAGTAAAAAATACTTCGGGCAAGTAAACTCAGGCATTGGAGGCATACAAATACCAAAACAAGGGTACAGGGAGATATAGGAATAAGGAAGAGAGCTTAAAAGAAATAATTGATTTATTTAGAGCTTGAACAGATACCAAAACAAGGGTACAGGGAGATATACGCATTCGGTGCATCACCGAAAGATCTAAAGCTGATTGATGAGGCCTAAGCAGATAGCAAACCTGAAAGATGATTGGGCGGACTCAATGGAGTGGTTCCCACACTTAGACTCCATTTTAAGCAAAAATCCACAAGGGGTTTGAAATTAGCCTGAAAACCTCGGGATCCGTAAAAAGGGACATTTTAGACCAAATTCAACATCTAGAAGGTAATCGCACCGAAGGAATTCAATTACGAAGAATGTTGGCCAAGGTCAAACTTAGGCCTAAACTTAAAAGCTAAAATGCCTAATTGCATAAACTTGCACCGAAAGCCTTAGGCTATGTGTCTACCATGCCACTAGTCTAAAATTACCTTTCCAAAGCTGATGGAACCATGACAATACTATTCCAAGGTTGTCTTCCTAAAATTTTAATTGAAATCAACAGCTTAAGGTTTAAAAGCTCCAAAATATAAAAAAAATTCATTAAAACCACACAAACGACAAGGTGACCAAACTATCAGTCTCAATAAGTCGTAAATGATTAGGGGTCAATATGGGAAAGTTCTTAATGACAAACAGAAGGCCTTCACAAAGAGATAACTGAGAGGGTCATTACACCCTGACACTCTCCAAAAACTAAACCACATAGCCACGATGTTTTTTGACATCCACGACTTTGAATCACCCAAAATGGTGCTCAATTGAAGGAGATATCACCAAAACAATTTTGAGAATAATAATAGATTGCATATGGCCTTATTTTAAGAAATGAGACGGATCAACTCATCGTAATAGCGAGGTAAAGGGTCAGGATCGTGGCCCACTAATAAAATGTTCCTCGCGATCGTGGAGGTCAAACTCCATGATCACAATGTCCAAAGGTGGTCAACGCGGGTTAGCGTCTTATCTCGACCGCGAGAAGGAGAGCCCCTGAATGTAAAGGAAAAATGGGCTACACCCTCATAATTGTGTTAAGGCCACACAATCGTAAACCATACAAACTAGGCATTTATGAGTGTGGCCAAGGGGCCCGCGAACATGAACTCTTTACTGGATTACACCAGCTGAGGCACATCAGCTGGATTGGCCATTTCTAGAATTCTCCAACGGGGTGCTCAGGATTTATTCAAAATCCTATGCGCACAAACGAAATATGATATCAACCCAAATTTGAAATTTTGAAAACTTCAAACCAAGGTCATCTAGAAAAAAGATGAGTCCCACCAAAGCTCCATTTTTTTCCAAAATGAACAATGTGGCTTGAAATTAGCCTAAAAGCCTCAGGATCCACATAGAAGGTTGTTCTAGACCAAACTCAATGTTGTGGAGCTAATAGAACCTTTATAATTGCATTTTTGAGGTCATTTTCGTGAAATTTTGACTGAAGTCAACCGTTCATATTTCCAAAGCTCTGAAACACATAAACTTGTGCGAAAACCAAATGAACGACCATGTGACTGAGATGACAGGCCCAGCAAGTCATAAACGACTTGGGTCGCTATAGGAATTCTCTTAATGATGAAATGAAGGCATTTTCACATAAATGACCTGGAAGGTCATTACATGTAAATACTTGGCCAATTAATTGTGTGCATTTTATTATATGAATAATATGAAACTGACACCAATTAATTGTGAGCGTGCTTTCTATACTTCCATATGTTATTGCAGAATTGACAACCATTTCTAAAGAACTTTGTGGTGATATCCCACCCTATTATTGTGATGACGCATGGTGTGAATGTGTGCATCATCCTCCTCAAGGTCAAATTTCATAAACTAGTTAAAGCATAAATTGAAAAATTAAATTTTCATGGGATGAAATAGAAAGAAAAAATAAAAGTTGGAACACTTTGTTTCTTCCTTTCAAAATATATAATTGGAATTAAACTCCTATTTTTAAGCGACTTACAACAAGGCATTAACTAAATAGGAAATCTTATTGTTTCCTTCTTCATGTCATATACCTTTCTTTTAATTAATATTCTCTCATTAGAACGATATTTGCATGCTACATTGATTATCTGTACTTAACAAAACATAGCGGTTTTTTAAGAGGGGTGTTTGATGATTAAAGTATTTCATTTTTTTTTAAGTTGAACTAACATGAAAATTATTAGTTCGGGACCGAATAACATATTATTTTAAGAAGAATATTCACGACTGATAAACTTAAAATTCTTTAGCCTCTATTTGATTGTACGATACTTTCTTCTCTAGATGAGTAGTTTATTACATTGAAAATATTAATTTTGCTAGATATGTTTAAATATATTTTGTGATTCTATCATATTAGTTAAAAGGAAAAATTATATAATTATATTTTTACTCTTTCATGTAATGCTAGTTGGACTTTGTTAAGTTTGTTTGGTAGAAAGGAACATAAGATAAAAACAAAAAAGTTATATTTTTCCTCTTTCACATAATGCTAATTTGACTTTGTTGAGTATGTTTGGTAGAAAGAAAATAAGATAAAAATAAATTTAGTTAATAAGTAAATAAATCTATAAAGATAAATGATGAAATAAATTATCAAACCACAAAAGATCTAAAGGGCATAAGGCCTTTTCCTTGTAGGAAAATTTGTAATATTTGCTTCTTTATTCGCATATTAAAATATATTATATTTTTCTCCCATTTTATTTAGTCCAAGATGTTATCTTTTCCTAGAGGCCTAGTTTGGTATCACGTGTCAAATGATCAAACATGGAAAGTTAAATAGAAGAGCTAATAGGATTGTGCCATTAGGTCAAAATGACATACATATTAAGTCAAATCAAAATCCGAATACATTACATGTGCAAATAACATGTTCCAACCAACAAAATAGATTATCATGTCAACTTAAATGTAATTGACCCAAAAGGAAAGAGAAATATATTAGAAGATTCACAATATATATATATATATATTTTAAATAGTGAACTAAATATACTATAAATAGGACACAAAGAAAACAACACATTATCATCAAGTGACTTACTGAGCATACAAAGAAATTAAGATATGGCTTTCAAAGTGTGGACTTTTTCCCTCATGTTTATGATGATAGGGATATGTAAGTCTTTTACTTGATTTGATCTATTAGTACTGGAGTATCATACACTTCTCTGTAATATTTTCTAAGTTAATTTTGAAAAGATTCTTTTGCTCATATGAAATGTGTTATTCTATTAATTATAGATTCTAACATTTAATTTGATAGGTGTTTCGCCAAAGGTTGACACAAAAGACATTCCCATGTGTTGTTGCAAGACAGACGCAGACTGTAAACATCTTTGTGGCGATATCCCTCCCTATTTTTGTGATGGTGAATGGTGTGAACGTGGGCATCGGCCTCCCAAAGGTCGAATTACAGAAACTAGTGAAAACATAAATTGAAGAATTAAAATTTCATAGCGTGATATAGAAAGGAAAAATATATTTGGAATTTAATTTTTGTTTCAATGTAACTTGCAACAAGGCATTAGCCAAATAAGAAAGCTTATTGTTTCCTTCCTTTCTGTTTCTATGTAACTTGCAACAAGGCATTAGCCAAATCAGAAAGCTTATTGTTTCCTTCTTCATGTCATATACCTTTATTTTGATAAATAATCTCTAATTCTTATTTTTTTAGGGGCATTTCACTATAAAAAGTTTTCACTTTTTTTCAAGAGTTGAACTCCAAAAAATACATTTAGCCACAAAACTTTGGAATTAAACTTTAAGTTGAATTCAATAATTTTATGAACAACAAAAAGTTGTTTTCACTTTTTCTCCCAGAAATTGCTCACTCAAATTTTAAAACAACTCCAATTCATATTTATTGCCAAACACAACTTTAATTTTAAAATATATTTTTTTACTTTAAAAATAAAAATTATTTTTATTAAATTTAACAATAAAACATGGCCAAACGTCCACTAATTAACAAACCACCTTAACTTATCACATTAACACCAAATTGTTATGCTGAAATTTGTTTGTTAAATTAAATGAAATATTGAGTCATAAGCGTAATCTCTTATTGTTTGCAATTCAATAGCTACATTAGTTCTTATATAAGTTAAGGTGTAAATTTCAGATTTCTGAAGTATGCCATTAGTATTTTTTAGCATGAGAAGGTTTGTACATTAACATCATATTTACTATATACAACTGTAAAATACAAATAAATTACAAGTTGCACAAGTTAATTTTGGGGGATGTGTTGTTTACTATATGAATAATGGTTGCCAAATACTTTGTTCTCTATTGAAAATATTATTTTTACAAGATATGTTTAAATTAATTATAAAATTCCATTACCAGTCAAAGGTAAAATTACTTAATTATTTTTTTCTCTTGCATGTAATTCTCCTTTGACTTTGTTAAATTTATTTTGTAAAAGGAACATAGATAAAAATAGATTCATTTAAGAAGTAAATTAATCTACAAAACAAATTATCAAACCTTAGAAGCTCTAAAGGGCAAAAGGCCATTTCGTCGGAGAACAATTATTATATTCGCTCTTTTATTCTTATACTAGATGAAGGATCCTAAGTGGGGTATGGGAAAGACAAAGTTTACAATGACCTTATGCCTATCTTTAGAGATAGAGAGATTGTTTTCAATGGACCCATCAAAAAATGAAAAATGGAAGTCAGAGACGTATATATAATTTTGGAACTTTTCTAATTTTTGTATAGGATAATGGAGTTCATTGCAAGTACTTAGGGGTGTCTTCAATGCCATGACTGTAATTTTCCAAACTTGACAGTAGAAGTTCAAATAATCTTGCAAGTAATATGAATCCAAGCCTAACCTCCTTCAAAGCCTTGTAAATAGTCTCAGACATAATTTGTATTGTCTTGTTCTGCAAACTAATATAGAGAATGAGGTTTCACTAACAAAACCTATATTCTTTTGCTAAGTGTCTTAATCTACCATTTTTCGGTGCGGAATTCATAGTAAAATGTAATAATGTTTATTGTAATATTCTTCCGATAGTTGTTTTAATCTAATATTTATTTAATATTATTTATGATATAATCTAGATATAACATATTTTGGGTTCTTTGGTACATATATAAATTTTCTTTCATTAATTGTTCTAATAGTTTTATATCTTCCATAGATTCTATCCAATGTTGTAAATATTCGTAGTTCATTTTAATCTGAATTTATTTCTAAATCATACCATTCTATTCTTTCGAAGTCTAAATCATGTAGGTTTATTTCATACCATTGTTGGTTTAATCTATCTTCTGATTCGTTATCATTAAATATTTTTTCCCATATTATTCTTCTTAATTCAATTATTTCTATATTTTTAAGTATATATAAGATTAAAGTTTCATAGTTTTTTATCATTTCATCATGCATGTATGTAGTCATGTTCGTTGTTATGCAGGGTTTTATTTTCAATTATTCCTTCCTATCATATTCATAATTGATTAAATTCATATTAGATCATTATGAACCAGATTATTTGTTTATCATGTTCTCCTATCACTACTAGCATCGTACTTTAGCGGATACTTCCTTCTTATCAGCGCCTCAACTTTGTTTACTCCCCTAAACGGCTTTCCTCGCCTACCGGTTTCAACATTAGGATGGCATAGTATAGAAGTTTTCTCCCTGTTTCCAGTGTGCTAATAAACTAGAAATCATGATTCAAATAATTCTAATACATAATAACTAACATAAATTTATTCAATCATATATATGATATTCAGGAATATATGAAATTAGTTCTGCATATTTATTGAACAATATACCTTTGCTTCTTGCTTATTCATGCTATCTGAAATATCTGATTGGATTTCATATTGTTGCTCCATTTATCTAAATACTAGTTTTTTGAAAGGAGAGTTTTATATATTAGGCATTGCGGTACCGTAAATGCTGTAAGTTTTTTAGATTCTTCTTCTAACTTTAAGTGGTAAAATCCTGATTTGTAGTCAAATTTACTAAAGTAATTATATTCTTGTATTTGTCTTATCTTTAATATTTTATTTGGTATTGGGTAATTATATGTTTTAGTTTTTGCATTTAAATTTCTATAATCAATAACCATTCTACTTTTTCCTCTTTTTTGTTCACTATGTTTATTTACAATAAATGCTGGGCTTGTATGCTTACTATTGTTTTCTTGTATATATCATTTTTCTAGTAATTCACTTATATATATCTTAAATTTTGTCAAATCATTAAAATTATATTCTAATGGTTTTTGGGTTATTATACTATTGTTATCAATTAGTTCAATTTTTACTTTTGTTTTATGTTTTTCCCATTTATCTTCTGGTAAACAATTGTATTTACATATATTAGCTTCTGCTCCCGTATCTATCATTGGTGTATAATATCTGTTGTAATATCCCTCTATTATTATCTTTGCAAGTATGTATATTTTCATACTAAGGTTCTTTTTATTATTACTCTTTTATTTTCATAATTTATTGTTAACTATTTGTCTTCTAGATTATATGGTTTTACTTGATCTAGCCATTTTATTCCTAAAATGATATTTTCATCTCCTTGATATATTTTAAATTTTATCACTATTGGTACTCCTCCAATGATTATTTCCTTTTCTGTAGTTTCTTCCGTATACATTAATGCTTTTGGTAGTTGGGGGCATGATTGTTCAGTAGTTATTATTACATTTTCCGTCACTAATTCTCTTGTAATATAGTTTTCTTCTCGTCCTGTATCTATTAATATTAAATATTTTTGTTGTTCCATTATTCCTGTTATGTAGTAATGATGTGGTTTTATTTTTTCTTCCATTGATTTTTGTGGAGTTTTATCTATTCTTCTTGAGGTACTCATTTTTTATGAGATTTGTGGTATTTCACAGTTCGTGTTTATTCTTTTTGATGTGCTTAATCTTTCTTTTACTATTTCTAAATCTTCTTCTATGCCAATTTCATTATAACTATAGTCATTTTTGTTTATGACTGTGACTATTCTTTCAAAAGGATTTTCTATTTTTATTTTATTTATTTTATTTTTTGCTGTTGTTTTATGTTTTATTGTTAAAACATATAAGTTTTTACATCTAACTGTAAATATTTTACTTCCTGGGGCTAGTTCTATTGCTGACATTTTCCAATATAATACTAGTGATCTATGTTCCTGTCATTTATTGCTACTGAATAGTTAGCACTTATTATAAATTTAAATTTTTGGTATATGAGGTTACTTTTTACTGCACTTATTATACTTTTTTCTATGGATTGTATAATTCTATCATCCGCTAAGTATATTTCTATGGCGTATCTATTCCTTCTCTAAAACATGCTTTTCTTAGTATTTCTGTTCCTCCTAAATGTACATATTTAATTGGATTTTTAGCCTTAATATCCTGTATTTTTTTATTTATTATTCGTTTGTTTATTATTGGTATTTTAGCTTTTCCTTTGGTATATTTGCAATCTATGATATGTTCTCTTTGACTTACTACATAATATTCTTCTTTTTGTCGTTTAAACCAGTTTTTTATTGTTGGTATTTCGAATATTTTTGCTACACTTAGATCTAATTCTTTTTCTTTTATTTGTTCAAATATACTATTTTCAAATATTATCTTTTGTTCTAAAGATTCTTCGTCTTGATGTTCTTCTTTAGTTATTATTTGTATATCAGTTTCAGTCATTTGTTATATTATAGAATTCATTATCTGATTCCATTTCTATATTGTTATTCATTTCATTTTCTGATATTTCATATATGTTATCTTCACTTCCTAATTCATAATCTATGTACTCTATCTGCGTATATTTTTCATCGTTTATTATTATTTCTGATATTTATTTTTTCTTTGGATCTTTAGGTAATTTACAATCTCTAGCTATATGTCCTAATTTTCTACAATTATAACAAGTACACTCCGTTAGTTTTTCTTTTTGGTCTATATGGTCTTTTGGTTTTGTAGTTTTTTACATAGTATCTTCTTCTTGGTTTTTTATATTTATATTTTGATATGTATTTTTTATTATATTTCTTTCTATTTTTATAATACCTATCCGTACAACCAAATTGAGGTGATGTTTTATTTTTGCAACATGCCAAGGTTTTTACTAATATTTTTTTCCATTTTTGTTTCTTCTTTATGTTTTTCACATAGTTCCATAAACCATCGTTGCAAGAATTTTATTCTAGCTCCTAAGGTATCTGTTAATTCTGTTTCATTCCAACTTTTTATTACTTCTGAATTAAAAGGTTCTGGTAATTTTGTAAAATATAATTTTCTTATTTCTTTACTTTCTTCTGTGCTATATGTTCCTTTATAATAGTATTCTCTAAATGCACATGTATATTTATCTATGTAACACATGTTACATATTGCTAATTTTGTCATTAGATTCCGATTTATTATGTTTTCTTTATTTTGTTCTTCTACCTCTGTTGTCATACTACTGAATTCATTTCTTATAGCTACTTCTTATTTATATAATATTTCCATAGTTGTAGTAGCTAATTCGCCATTAGATTTTTTATTACTTCTTAGAGTTTTTAAACTTTCATCTGATAAATTATGTAGCCATAATTTTACTGTTCCTATAAGCGTTCTTTCTATATATCCTGGTGTCTCTATTATTACTATTTTGTTATCTATTAATTATTTTGATATACTATCCATAATTGGATTGTTTTATTTATATCTGCTATACAGTCTAAATCTAAAAAATCGTGTTGTCAAGTTATTGGTTTAGGCGTCCATCTTATATTTAATTTTTTATCCATGTAGTTTTTTCTCTATCATATTGTTCATAGTTTTCATTATAATATTTTGGATTTAAATTTTTTGGGTTTTTTACTCCTGATGTGCTAGGTTTTTCATCCATGTCTACGTCTCCTGTATTTATTTCTAAATTCTTTGTATTATCTATGTTTGCTAAAAGTTTCGTATATGTTTCGCTTGTTTCCGAATGTTGTTCTAGATCATCGTCGTTTATTTCATCAATTCTTATTTCGGGCAGATTATCTTGGCTATTTTCTTCTTTTTCTTCTAATTCATCTTCTAATTGCAATTTTTCTTTAAATTTCATTATCTCTTTTGCTAATTTTGTTTTTTGTTCTTTTTCTTTTTGTTTAAGTTCATACATTTCTTTTAATATTGCCAACTCTTTTTCTAGTTCTATTATTTTATATTTTTTACTTCTTCTAATTGTTGTACTTCCTTTTTTGCTTGTTGTTTTATTTTTTCAATTTCCGTTTTTCTATCTATTTCTTCATTTTCTTTTGTTATTCTTATCATAGCAGCTAAACTATCTTCTAGTTTTACCGTTTTTTTTCTAACATTAAACTTAGATTGCCACCTATTTTCTTATATCTTCTTTCTAGATTAGAAAATATTATCTTTATTTTTCATCCGTCATAGTTTTCATATGTTTTTTCGTCTATGGCATATTCTTCCTTATTCATTTATAGATTGTGTTGAAGTTTATATTCTAAACTTTCTATTTGTATTTCTTGATATAAAATGGTTTTTCTCTGTGCTATTATAGATTTTTTTACAAATTCCTACGAATATGGTATTATTAAGTCTATTTTACCTATGTTCTAATTCTTGTCGTTTCGCTATAATTATTTCAGTAAGTTTTTCTTTATATTCGTTATTCTTGCTATTCATTGTATCTTTAAATATTGAATATATTTATATTATATTTTAGATATATTATCTATTAATTGATCTAATTTTTCGTTATCAGTTTTTGTGATATTAAGTTGTTTATATTCCGGATATAATTTGTTTAATTTTCTTCTTATTTTTCTTAACTTTCTACTAGTATTTTTCTTATTATCCATAGCTCTGATACTATGTTTCTTATTATCCATAGCTCAACTATTCGATCCATAGCTCAACTATTCGATCCATAGCTCAAATAGTTGACTATTTCATAAGTTGAAAGGACATGTTAGCATACTTAGTATGGTGATAACACTGAAACTATCCTTGAAAAATATTAAGAGAATAAGTGATCATTGTCAATAAAAATACCCAACTAAGAGTCAGGATCGAATCCCACATAGAGTTATATAGTGCAAGGAATTCTATTATGAAATTGAGGTTGTAAATCAATTCATTTGAAGCAATTAAGAACAAAGGTGGATGATTTCATAAAATTTAGTTTAAATGGTTTTGATATCAAGAGTCGCAATCAAACTAGAACTTTAGATATTCAAATAATTAGAAAGCAATCCAGGGGTACGGGATTGAAATTGATGTCACATAGGGGTAATTGTATTGCTCAGTAGTGCTAGTCAATCGTGATAGGCTGGGTCTTCTTCAATGACACTAATCTTCTTTCGATCTCATAGTACCAAATCATAGAATTTCCTTTTGGTCTTATCTATGTCAATTACAAATCAACAAATTACCTTACATAATATTTTTTTACAAGGAGATTTGGGCAAATTCATCCCATCCATAATTTCTCTTTCAAGCAAATCATAGACATCAAACCTAAATTGCAGGCATTATACTAATTACCCACTTCAATCAATCTCTTTTAAGCATAAATCAAAGATCTAGACTAGGATTAAGTTTGCAACCTTAAACTATGAGTTAACCCTATGCCAATTAGTCAAAATATATGAATGAAAAGAAATAAAATAGAACAAAACACAATACCCACTACATTAAACAAATACCCAACCCCATAATTGCACCCCTAGAATTTGGGTTTAGCCACCTATCACAAAGAGAAAAGAAATTAAACCTATCATGAAGGTAGTCAGGGATGTGATAAAGTTAAGAAATTTTGATCAGCATCAACTTTGATTTCAACTTCAAATTGTCAAATTCAAGAGTAAAAGTTACAACCCCAAAAATAAGAATAGTTCTCTCAAACTCATACAAAGTTAAGAACTGAAAAACTCTTAATGTAAAAATCTCTAATTCTCTCTTCTGAAAAAGTCTTTTATTTTCTAATTCGCTTGCCTTTCTCTTGCTTTAGGCTTTAGGTGTTTGAACCTTAGTCAACAAGCTCATTTGAGTATGTCTTTCACCTTCAATGAATGACGAGTATCACCTTTGTTTTCCTTTTAAGCCTAAATATTTTATACATGGTGATACATCCAGTTCGCCCACCACATTTTGCGAGTGGTCGTTTCAGTATTTAGTTCGCCAACCTGCCTTGAAATTTTTAGTTATGAGTACTATCACTTTAGGTGAGGTTGTGCCAATTTGTTAATCCACCCTTTTGATTGGGTGATTAACAGTGTAGAAACACTTTTTTCCATGTTATTGGCCTTTCTTTCAAGTATTCATCCTCGTCTTGTCCATTAGACATCATAGCTGCAAAACATCAAAATATTATCAGAATAGGACATAATTACACATTGAGGACACTAATTGTTGAACTAAATAGCCCTCAAATTAGTGTAAATCTACAACTCATCAACACCCCCAACTTAATTTTTTTCTTGTCCTCAAGTAAATAAAGAACAAAATTAGGTCAACAATCGTGTCTACAAAAGTTCTCTATGAGAACTAATACGAAAGTTACATTACAAGACTACTCTCAATAAAATGCAACACTCAATCATTATCAAAAGGCTTCAAATATTGACTACCCGATAGAGATTTAAGCTCAAGCTCACTATTGCTTCTTCACTTATGAAAATCATGTTTCAACAAATGGCTTCAAGTTCCCTCACATCAAGAACGATTTCATGCTCTCACAAAGAAAATCAATAACGAAGTTAGGAATCACCACAACCCTTAATCTACGAAAGAGAAATACATGCAAGCTTCATCACATAGGTTAGCCCATATTTTTCAATCATCACTCAACCTAGTTTATGAAAGATCTCAAGGGTATTTTAGGCTTGTAATGGAGCTGACAGTTAAGGTATGGTCAATTTGGTTCAGTGAGTTCACATTTTGAAAGGATTATTGCAATCATCTTCACCTTTTCTAAAGTTCTTTCCATTCTTTTCACTTGGAAACTCAAACTTTGACTTGTTAAATATTTTATTTAATACCACTTTTATTTCCTCAAAGCTTTTTTCCAATTCAATTTTCCACATTTTTTTCGTCACAATCCTTTCTTATAAGGAGAGGTTCCTTGTTTTTGTAACAAACTTCAAAGTTAAATCTCCCTTTTTCTTTCTTTTCCTTCCACATGGCTTTCATTCCTCCTTGCTTTCCACACCCCCAACTTAGGCCAAGCCTAAATTGGCTCTTCATACAAATCAATGCTTCAAAAGGGATTTATGGGTGAGAAGTTAAGGGAAATATAGCTCAAGAGGTTTCAACAAAGTTGTCAACAAAAGGTTTAAGCTCAAATGGTGTTGAGATGGTTGCACACCCTCACAAGGTTGCTACAAAAGGTATGGTCATTTGGATGTTCTCTCAAAATATGTGCCCAAGGTCATTTCTTGCATTCACCAAAGCTAGATTATTAGACTAACAAGGAGAACTCTAGGATTCAATAAGCATGATTTCAAGTTAAACCTCACCGCATAAGGCACGTCAAACACAATAATTTTGTAATGCCTCGTATCCAAAAAGGGATAAAGAACCAAAAATTCAGAACCTGCAGGTGCCACCCACGAGGACCACCAAAAGTTCGTAGGTGGACCCACAGACCGTAGGTGGGGTCTGTGGGTTGGCCATCCTACCTTAATTCAGAGGTCCAGGACCACGGTTTGACCTATGGACTGTAGGTCTGACCATGGTCCATGGTCGGAGTCTGTGGTTCGAACCCCCAAAACATAGTCTTAGAACATCAAATGATGGTCCACTAGGATGGGCAGTGGGTCAGACCAAGGTCCGTCGACCGTGCTCCGTGGATGATCACCCGACAGTTTATTTTAAGGTTAGTTGGGTCTTTTCCTAATTAATTAGTTCCTATACTATGTCATTTTGCCTACATTTAGAACCCTTATATAATTATTTTTAGCCCCAAATAAGACCCTTTTAATTGATTCTTCCTAAATCCCAAAACAAAACCAACTCCTCTCAAATATTTTATAACTAGAACTTGAAGAAGAAGAAGAAGATTCAACTAGGGTTTGAAGTCAAGGATCCAAATTCTCCATTGAAGATAGGCAACTGGACTTGAGGTATGGTAGCTTTCATACATAGGTTCCATCCACCATGGAGTCCGCAAATTCCCCTATTTCAACTAGTAAAATTCCCTAATTAACTAGGGTTTTCTTCAATCACCATGGGTTCTTTTGATTATAGATATTAATGGTTTAATTATGTCTAAATTTGAATGAATTGATGATTTACAATGCTTTTATGTTGTTTCCCCTATGAACCCATGGAAACCCCCATGTTTTCCAAATTGTGATCTCCTAGGGTTGGGTTGTTGATTATGAAAGATGAAACTTATGATCTAAAGCATGAAGTAATAAGATTACATGAATTTATGATAAAATCCTTATGTAATGTTAAAATTATAGATGTGGTGATTGAAAATAGCTTTGAACCTTGAAAGGGAAAAGTATGAGTTTATGCATGATATTATGAAACATATGTAAATGCTTTAAGGGTACTTTGAGAGTAAAGTGCCAATGATGGTGTTGTTGAAAGGTTATTCTTATAAAACACTTACAATCATGATCTGAAAGGTTTTCTCACATAAAAAGGATTCTTAGGTTGAAAGGCTATTCTCACCTAATTAAATCAATGAATAAGAGCTATCATAATGATCTAGATTTGATTGGCAAGATGACATGCCTTTCCATGGATAATGAGAATAAGTAAGAAAATACTATTTCATGGGAATTATGCTTAGCACCGAGTGTATATGGACATTGAGATGGGACCTCTCTCATTAGTAGAGGTCGGATTTCTAGAAGAAGTCTCTCGTTAGTATAGGCTCTCCTGTTAGTAGAGGCTAGATTTGTAGTAGCAATCTCCTTTTTCCTTAAACTATGTGACCTCATAGGTTGATTAGCTAGTGGATCCACTGAAGCTAGATGTTCATGGTTCTACCTTAGGCAAGTAAAACAACCCTTTTTGGTGTGGGAGACACTTGGTGTTCATGTTTTAGCTCACTTGGTCTATATGTCGGTTAATGCTAATTTTCCCACAACAAGATAACTAATGAACTAAGGTTACTTAAAAAGTATCTTATATGTGTCGAAAGTCTTACGGATGATTTAGCTTGCATTAACCATGATGGTTTGACTTATGTTTTCTAACCCTCTTATATCATGTTTAATTAATCAAATTGCATGTCATAAAATGAAATGTCCTTCTTAGCATGTTTTAAATGTTTTTATTCATAGCTATCATACTTAGTGCATTTTTTTACTAACGCATACTCTTGCATACATTTTTCCCAAATGTAGGGTTCGACAGGTAGGGTTTTCATTCAAGTGGCTAGAGCTTGGACTTTGATTCTTTCCGAGCTTGGTGAGTCTTCATGGTTCGAGGATGGACTTTCCTTATTGTAGTTTCACTTTCATATTTCCTTTTTGAACATGATGTATGGGCTAGGCCAATTTTCATTCTATTGTAATAGATGGCTATGTTGAGACAACAGTTAGACTTCCGCATTTCTATTAGAACTCTTTTGGACTTAAATACTATTTGACTTTTTATTGTTCTAGTACTTTATGTTATGATATGCTAAGTGGCTTGTACGTAGTCCTTCAGGGTTCTATATGCCATTTTACATCTAGGGGGTACCCCTGGGTTCTGAAAAACTTGGTATTAGAGCACAAGGTTTAGAATGGTCTTAGGATGTCTCATAACCCACGTCTAGTAGAGTCTTGTTCATGAGTGTGAAGTGGACCACTTTTTCGAATGAGAGGATACAAATGATGATGAAACTCCACTTCTTTCATTACTCTTAAGTCGTGCCATAGATTTTAACTCTATAAAAGTCTCTCTTCTAATCCTTACCTTATGCTCTTCAAGATATGTCTACTCGAAGGGCTTATACTAGAAGAATTGTGAAGGAGAACGTGGAACAAGAAGCTCTTCCCCAAGCTCCTCCTCAAGCTCTAGTTGATCCCTTAGCCGAACAAGTTACTAATGCAGAGTTTAGATAAGCTTTTGAAGTGTTGGCCCAAGCCATTACGGCTCAAGCCAATAGAGAGGTTGTAGTCCCCGTGAACCCAAGTGTGGGTAGGGAGGCTTCAAGAGTGAGGGATTTCATGAGGTTAAACCTTTCGGAATTTCATGGCTCCAAAGTTTAGGAAGATCCTCAAGAGTTTATCGATTACGTCTGTAAGGTACTTTCTATCATGGGAGTGACTCCGGGAGAGAGGGAGGAATTGCCCGCCTACCAATTGAAATGTGTTGCTCAAGTTTAGTACAATTAATGGAAGGAGGCTAGACCGGTGGGAGTGGGTCCTATTTAATGGGAAATGTTCAAATATGCTTTTCTTGATAGACTCTTTCCCTTTGAGATGAGGGAAGCCAAGGTGCTAAAGTTCCTTAACCTTCGTCAAGGAAGCATGACTGTGTGGGAATATGCTCTAAAGTTCACTCAATTATCCAAATATGCTCAAACAGTGGTTGCAAATTTAAGAGCTAGAATGAGTAAGTTTGTATTCGGGTGTGTCCGAAATGGTAGTTGAAGAGTGCCGAACCGCCATGTGCATTAGAGAAATGGACATCTCTCATCTCATGATACATGCACAACAAATTGATAAGGAGAAACTCAAAGAGAAGTCTAGAGAGGTAAAAAGGGCTAAGACCGGTGATGGTAATATCTCACATGCTATATCCGATGGACATAGTCGTCCTAAGTTTCGTCAAGGGTTTTCCGGTCAAGGTTCATCTAATGATCCACTTAAGTTTAACAAGGATAGGGTGTCTAACCCTAAACCTGAAGGAGGTAATGGAGGTGGCTCTTCTTTAGTTAGGTCTACTTGTGCCAAATGTGGGAAGAAACATGATGGTAAGTGCCAAGATGACACCGATGGATGCTTTAGTGGCGGGAACAGTGGACACAAAATGAGAGCTTGCCCCATGCTCACGACAAAGGGAAGGGAATGCGAGCAAGCTCCTCCTAGAGGTTCAAATTTCGATGCTCCAAAGTAAAACCGCTTCTATCCTCTCCAAACCTGAGGTGACCAAGAAGGTTCTCCGGATGTAGTGATCAATATGTTAAAAGTTTTCAACCTGATGTGTATGCCTTTCTTGATCCCGGTGCTACTTTGTCCTTTGTAACACCTTATGTTTCTATGAAGTTGATGTGCTCCTCGAAATATTGTTAGAACCTTTTTCTGTCTCTACTCTTATTGGTGATTCTGTGGTGGCTAAGAGGGTCTATAGAAAGTGTTTCGTATCCTTATCCTATAGAGTTACTCTTGTGGACTTGGTAGAACATGACATGTTAGACTTTGATGTCATTCTTGGGATGTATTGGTTGGATTCTTGTTATGCTTCCATAGATTGTAAAACTTGAGTGGTCATATTTCACTTTCCAAATGAGCCTATCCTTCAGTTGAAGGGGGAAAATTCTATTCCCAAGGGGCAGTTTATCTCTTGTCTAAAAGATAGGAAGATGATCTCGAAGGGTTGCATTTATCATCTAGTCAGGGTGAAGGATGCAGATTCAGAAACCCGTACTCTTGAGTCGGTCCCCATAGTTAATGAGTTTCCGGAAGTTTTTCTGGATGATTTACCCGGTATTCATCCCGAACGGGAAATTGACTTCGGTATTGACCTTTTCCCAGATACACAACCTATCTCTATTACTCCTTATAGAATGGCTCCGACAGAACTTAAGGAGTTGAAAGATCAATTAAAGATTTTTTTGGATAACGAGCTTCATCTGATCGAGTATCTCTCCATGGGGTGCTCCGGTGTTGTTTGGTAGGAAGAAAGATGGTTTCACTCTATATGTGTATTGATTATTTGCATTTGAACAAAGTGACCATTAAGAACAAATATCCTCTCCCAAGAATAGACAATTTGTTTATCAACTTCAAGGGGCCAATTATTTCTCTAAGATTGATCTTCGTTTGGGTTACAATCAATTGAGGCTAAGGGATGGTGATATTCCAAAGATTGCTTTCTGGTCTCAGTATGGTCATTATGAGTTTTTGGTAATGACGTTTGGGTTGACTAACGCTTCGGTAGCATTTATAGACTTGATGAATAGAGTGTTTAGACAATACCTTAATATGTTCGTAATTGTGTTTATCGATGACATTTTGATCTATTCAAGAAATGAGAATGGGCATGGTGATCATTTGAGGATTGTGTTGCAAGACCTTAAGGACCAATAACATTTTGCAAAGTTTAGCAAGTGTGAATGTTGGCTAAGGTCTATAGCTTTTCTTGGGCATATCATGTCAAGTAATGGTATTAAGGTAGATCCTATCAAGACGGATGTGGTCAAGAGTTAGCCTAGACCTCTAACTCCTTCCGATATTAGAAGCTTTTTCGATTTGGCTGGTTACTACAAAAGGTTTGTTGATGGGTTTTCCTCCATTGCTTCTCTTTTGACGGCATTGACTCAAAAGAAGGATAAATTTTTATGGTCAAAAGCTTGTGAGGAAAGTTTCCGTTGAAAGAGAGACATACGTCCGCTCAGGTGTTGACCTTACCGGAAGGTAAGGATGGCTTTGTGGTGTACTGTGATGCCTCTAGAGTTGGATTGGGATGTGTTCTTATGCAACATGGTAAAGTCATTGCTTATGCTTTGAGGCAACTTAAGATCAATGAGAAGAATTATCCTACCCATGAACTTGAGTTAGCGGCGGTTGTTTTTTGCCTTAAAGATATGGAGGCATTATTTGTATGGGGTTCATGTTGATGTGTTCATCAATCATAAGAGCTTGCAATATGTGCTTAGTCAAAAGGAATTGAATCTTCGCCAAAGGAAGTGGCTAGAACTATTGAAGGATTATGACATGAGTGTCCTTAATCACCTCGGTAAGGCAAATGTGGTAGCGGATTCTCTTAGTCGACTATTAATGAGTAGTGTTGCTCATGTGGAATATACAAATAAAGAGTTAGCCTAAGATGTCCATATATTGGCTCGATTAGGTGTCTGACTAGTGGATTCTACCAAGGGTTGTGTTATGGTTTATAATGGGTCCGAATCATCCTATGTGATTGATGTAAAGGCTAACCAAACTCTTGATCCAATTTTGGTAGAATTAAAAGAGGCGGTACTCAAAAAGTCCGTTGAGGCCTTCACCCAAGGGGGAGATTGGGTACTTAGATACCAAGGTCGGTTATGTGTTTCGAATGTTGATGACTTGAGGGAATATATTTTGGCACAAACTAATAGTTCTCGGTATTCTATTCACCCGGGGGCGACCAATATGTACCGTGACTTACGAGAGATCTATTGGTGGAATGGGATGAAGAATGATATTGCAGGATTTGTGGTTAAATGTCCTAATTGTCAACAAGTGAAGGTTGGACATTAGAAACCCGGTGGTTAATCCCAAGATATTAGTATCCCTACTTGGAAGTGGGAAGATGTGAACATGGACTTTATCGTAGGGTTTCCACATACCTGGCGGCAACATGACTCGATATGGGTAATAGTTGATCGGATGACTAAATCTGCTCATTTCATTCTCGTCAAGGTTTTCTATTCAGCAGAAGAGTATGCTAAGTTGTACTTGAGAGAGATGGTAAGGTTACATGGAGTACCCTTGTGCATAATTTTCAATCGAGGTACCCAATTTACTTCACAGTTTTGGAAGTCATTCAAAAAGGGTCTTGGTACAAAGGTTAAGCTTAGCACAACTTTTCACCCCCAAACCGATGGGCAAGCCGAGCGTACTATCCATACTTTAGAAGATATGTTGAGGGTTTGTGTGATAGATTTTAAGGGTAATTGGGACGGCCATTTGCCATTAATCTAGTTTGCTTATAATAACAGTTATCACTAAAGTATCGACATGACTCCATTTGAGGCTCTCTATAGTAGGAGGTGTAGATCTCCTATAGGATGGTTTGAGGTGGGCGAAGTTGCTCTCATACGTTTGGAATTGGTGCATGAGGCCATAAAGAAGATTCGGCTTATTAGAAGAGGTTGAGAACGGTCCAAATTTGGCAAAAGTCTTTTGTCGATGTTAGAAGGAGGGATATTGAATTTGATGTTCATGATTAGGTTTATTTGAGAATCTCACCCATGAAGGGTGTTATGAGGTTTGGAAAGTAAGAGTAGCTTAGTCCCCATTTTGTAGGCCCATATAAAATTTTGAGGCGTGTTGGCAAGGTTGCATATGAGCTCGATTTGCCAAATGTGTTCGCATCGGTGCATCCGGTCTTCCATTTCTCTATGTTGAAGAAATGTGTTGGGGATCCAACATCCATAGTTTCCTTAGAGGGTTCGGAGGTTAAAAATAATCTTACTTATGAAGAGGTACCGGATGAGATTTTAGACTGGAAAGCCAAAAAGTTGAGAAATAAGGAAGTTTCCTCCATAAAGCTATTATGGAGGAATCACTTAGTTGAGGGTTCTACTTGGGAGGCCGAGGCCGAGGCCGATATGAAGTCCCGATATCCTCATCTCTTTCCTTATACTCCTACTCTAGCTTGAGGTAATGATTCCCTCTTGGTTTGTTTTATGTGTTGGGAGTTGTGTGTGCTTTAGGTGTTTCCATGATTTCCCTTATGATTATGTATGTTCATGAAAAAGCTTAAATTTTGAAAGAAATGGCTTGTATGATTTACTTTCCTCATGTTGTTGTGAATTGAGTATGAGTTGCCTATAGACTTCATGAGATGATTGTTGAACATGCATTAAATGCGCTTTTTCTAAATAAATTGCATAAAGGCACCACAAGATTGTGTTGAACATGTTTTATCTTGGAGAAGGTAGTTCCTCCTTGACTATAAGATATTTTGAAATTTCATGCATTTTGGGTTGTTAGATGTAGTTCCTACTTCTTTATGATGCATTGAGTATGTTTAGCTTGAAGTAGATGTTTTCTCCTTGAATTTGTGCATTTTGATGAGATTGCATGCATGAGGGGCTGTTAGAGTTAACTTCACCCCTATGTGATGTTTGGAGAATGTCCTAGCTTGGAGTCGATAGTTCCTCTTTGGTTTTATGCATTGCATTGGGTTGTTAATTCCTTTCCTACTCTTTTAGAACCAGTTTAAATCTCATTCGAGGACGAATGATCCCAATGGGAAGGCCTTATATCAAAAAAGGGATAAAGAACCAAAAAATCATAACCTGCAGGTGCCACCCACGAGGACCACAAATGGTCCATAGGTGGACCCACAGGCCCGTAGGTAGGGTCCGTGGATTGGCCACCCTGACTTTGTTCAGAGGTTTCGGACCACGGCTCGACCTACGGACCGTATATCAAACCACGATCCATGGTTAGAACCCCCAAAACATAGTCTTTGACCATCAAACGACGGTCCACCAGGATGGGCCGTGGTTTAGACCACGGTCCGTGGATGGTCGCCTGGCAGTTAATTTCAAGGTCAGTTGGGTCTTTTCCTAATTAATTAGTTCCTATACTATGTCGTTTTGCCTACATTGAAACCCCTATATAAGTCTTTTTACCCCCAAATTAGACTCCTTTAATTGATTCTTCCTAAATCCCAAAAAAAACCAACTCCTCTTAAATATTCTCTCTCTAGAATTTGAAGAAGAAGAAGAAGATTCAACTAGGGTTTGAAGTCAAGGATGCAAATTCTCCATTCAAGATAGGCAATTGGACTTGAGGTTTGGTAGCTTTCATCCATGGGTTCCTTCCAGCCATGGAGTCCCCAAATTCCTCTATTTGAAATAGTAGAATTCCCCAATTATCTAGGGTTTTCTTCAATCACCATAGATTCTTTTGATTATTGATCTTAATGGTTTTATTATGTATAAATATGCATGAATTGGTGATTTACAATTCTTTTAACTTGTTTTCCCTATGAACCCTTTCAAACCCCCTATGTTTCCAAATTGTGATCTCCTAGGGTTGGGTTGTTAATTATGAAAGATGATACTTATGATCTGAAGCATGAAGTAATAGAATTACATGAATTTATGATAAAATCCCTGTCTAATGTTAGAATTCTAGATGTGGTTATTGAAAGTAGCTTTGAACCTTGAAAGGGCAAAGTATGAGTTTATGCATGATCTTATGAAACCTATGTAAATGCTTTAAGGGTACTTTGAGAGTAAAGTGCCAATGATGTTGTTGTTGTTGTGTAGTTGAAAGGTTATTCTCACAAAACACTTACAATCATGATGTGAAAGGTTTTGTCACATAGAAAGGATTCTTAGGTTGAAAGACTATTCTCACCTAATTGAATCAATGAATAAGAGCTATCCTAATGATCTAGCTTGGATTGGCAAGATGACGTGCCTTTCCATGGATAATTAGAATAGGTAAGAAAATACTATTCCGTGGGAATTATGCTTAGCACCGAGTGGATGATGACATTGAGATGGGAGCTCTCCTGTTAGTAGAGCCCGGGTTTCTAGAAAAACTCTCATGAGATGAAAGCTCTCCCGTTAGTAAAGGCCGGGTTTCTAGAAGTAATCTCCTTATCCCTTAAACTATATGCCCTCATAGGTTGATTAGCTAGTGGACCCACTTAAGCTAGATGTTCATGGTTCTACCTTAGGCAAGAAGAACAACTCTTTTCGGTGTGGGAGAAACCTAGTGATCATGTTTTAGCTCACATGGTCTCTATTCCGGTTAAGGCTAATTTTCCCACAACAATATGACTAATGAACCAAGGCTACTTAAAGAAGTATCTTATCTGTGTCCAAAGTCTGAAGGATGATTTAGCTTGCATTAACCATGATGGTTTGACTTATGTTTTCTAACCCTCTTATATCATGTTTAATTGATGAAATTGCATGTCATAAAATTAAATGTTCTTCTTATCATGTTTAAATGTTTTTATGCATATCTATCATACTTAGTGCATTTTTGTACTGACGCATACTCTTGCGTACATTTTTCCCAAATGTAGGGTCCGACAGGCAGGGTTTTCATTCAAGTGGCTAGAGCTTAGACTTTGATTCTTTCTGAGCTTGGTGAGTCCTCATGGTTCGAGGACTGACTTTCTTTATTGTAGTTTCACTTTCATATTTCCTTTTTCAACATGATGTATGGGCTAGGCCAACTTTCATTCTATTGTAATATATGGCTATTTTGAGACATGAGTTAGACTTCCGCTTTTCTATAAGAACTCTTTTTGACTGAAAATGTTGTTTTACTCTTTATTGTTCTAGTACTCTATGTTATGATATGCTAATTGGTTTGTATGGAGTCCTTCAGGGTTCTATATGCCATGCTACGTCTGGGGGGTATCCCTTGGTCGTGACAAATTTGGCATAGCCCGACAAGATCAAAATCTTACATTTGTTTTTCATTGCAATGCTCACATCAAAACGTAGCTAGTCAACACAACATTCAAAAAGATCATTCAAAAGTACAGCCACACTGATTACTTCTTGCAAAACAAACACTACAGACAATGCTCATCATGAGTACTATCCAAGACATCGAAATTGAACACAATCGATCCTCGAACATTATCAATGAAAACTCAAGTATTTCAAAGACTTTCAAACTCACAGCGTAAATGAAAATGGAGAGAAAAAAATCTGCCAAAACATTAAATCACTATATATAAAACCAAAATAACAAACTACTATAATTATCCGAAAGAAAATATGGAAGTAACAAAAATACAATCAAAAGGGGAATATTAACGCAAGTGCCTTCCCTCCACAAAAATGATAACACTAGTGTCCTCAATGCGGAGTAAAATAATAAAAGTACTGGAGAAGAGAGAAAAGTCCTCCTGACAGGCTATGCCTTTGGAGTGCTTAAACATAAAGTCTCAGGAGGGACGACATCTTTCTAAACATCAATTCCCGGCCAAAAAAATCACAGAAGGCAGCGCAGTAGTCTCAACCAGGGCATCAGTGTCTGACAGATCAATGAGAGAAATGGTGGAGTCTTAAGAGACCCATGTGACACACCGAAAACTAGTACGCTAAGTTAGAGCTAAACGCGAGGGTTAGATCCATGAAAGTGGGCAAGGGCCAAGGGAGAAGACTAGGGCAGTCCACTCTCCCCTAGACACTGCCCAAGAAACCACGACCACCAACACGGCTCGTGGTGAGGACCATGACTCATGGTGAGGACAACGGCTCGTGGTGAGGACCACAGTTTGTGGTGTGACTCATGGTGAGCTAGGCAGTAGCCTCCCCAAAACTACAGAAAAATCAGCCTCCTTCATAGTGGGCCTCTTCACGGCTCGTGGTAAAGATCACGACGTGTGGGATGGCAGGTGGTGGAGCCTTAGGTTTTTAGGGGCCAGGGAATGGTGGGCTATTAACTGCCTCATGGTCCACGGATGGCACCATGGCTCATGGTATGGACTACGACCATGGGAGAGGTCGTGGAGATGCCTTAGAATTTAGGGGCTTTGGGGGAAGGGTTCCTAGACACTGCCTCATGGTCCAAAAAGGGGACCACAACTCGTGGTGAAGACCATGGCTCGTGGGACCTCACGTGGTCCTTGGGTAGTAGGCTGGCAAGTCAAGGTTAAATGAGTAATTCTGGTTTTAATTAGACTAAAGCTATGTCATTTTGTTTAACCCTATGACACATAAGTCATTTTAAGTCTAAAACTTACCCATTCAAGTCATGTTTTCCAAAACCCAAAAGGTTTCCTCAAATTTCCTCCCCTCAAATATTTCTCTCTCTAGAAACTAGAAGAAGAAGAAAAATAAGGAAGTTCAAGCTAGGATCAAGGTCAATGATCAATTCCCCCATTAAGGCTTATCATTGAGCTTTGTTGTGAAGGTATGATAGCTTTCACACATGGATATCTTTCCTCCATGGAGTTCCTTCAAAATCCAATTTCGAAAGAAAAATAGAAATTCCCCATTGTTTGGGTTTGATTCAAAAGTCATGGGTTCCTTTCAAACATGATTCTAATGGTTGAATTATATTATTATAAGCATGAATTTATGATTTCCTATGGTTTTTTTATATGATTTATCCCCAAGAACCCATGTAATTCCCCTATTTCTCAATTGGGATTTTATAATGTGGGTCTTTGTTGAGGAAAGAGGAATTTTATGAATTGATGCATGAGGTGATAGAATAACATGATTTATAATGAAATCCATGTCTAATGCTTGAATTCTAGATGTGATGATTGAAAGTAGGTTTTGAACCTTGAAAGAGTAAGTATGAGATTATGCATGTTTTATGAACTTTATGTAAATGCTTTAAGGATGCTTTGAGAGTAAAGTGTCAATGATTATGATAATGTTGTTGTGTTGATTGAAAGGACATTCTCATGAACACATAATGAACATAATGTGAAAGGTTTTCTCAAAAAATGAAGATTCTAAGGTTGAAAGGCTTTCTTACCTAATTGAATCTAAGACTTACATGTAGACATGGACAGTGAAAGGTTTTCTCACACATGATCTAAGAGCTATCCTAATGGACTAACTTGGATTTGGTTTTCAAGGACGACCTTCCATGAAACTTTAGTTAAGTAAGACTTAATAAGTACTCCGTGGGATGTATGCTTAGCACCTGTTATGATTCGGAAACTAGTAGGTGAAACTAGAGCCTTACGTGTGAGTTGTTGTGGGGTTTTAGGTTGTAAAATTGTTTCCCGATCTTAGGTTGAAGGGCTTAGGGGTTAAATGTCAAGGTACAACCACCCAAACACCAACCAAGGGTCCTTAAGGAGGACCCTAAAGTTTAACCTAAAGTCTGCCCCAAGAACCCAAAAACTGCCAAATTTTCATGACCTACGGATGGGACCTACGAAGCGTAGGTCCCTCCACGCCTCTTGGGGAGGCTTCGTGAGTCAAGAGTCCATTTTAGGATCCCCATTCCTCCACCCACGAACCTGTAGGATGGGGCATGACCCCACTCATGGTCCGTGAGTGCTGGGTAGTGGGTGATGCCTGCACAATCTACCAAGGGTTCGACCATGGTAAGGTTAAATTAGGTAATTTATATTTTAATTATTTTAGTATGGGGATGGTTTATAATGTTTATTTATACTTATATAAGTATTTTTAAATCATTAACCACCCCTTTACACTTCATAATTCCCAAACCTAAATAGTAACCACCTCATCTCCAAATAATTATCTCTCTAAAACCTCCATTGAATAAGAAGAAGAAGTCAAGGTCTAGGGCTCAAGGACTCATATTTTCCACTCAATCTAGTGACGAATCTTCAATAAAGTTATGGTAGTTTTGATTCATGGTTAA
The DNA here is from genome assembly GCF_019186545.1 of Solanum stenotomum. Lineage (NCBI taxonomy): Eukaryota > Viridiplantae > Streptophyta > Magnoliopsida > Solanales > Solanaceae > Solanum > Solanum stenotomum. The sequence continues at coordinate 83,854,342 of NC_064282.1, read as the reverse complement.
CTTTCCATCCATGAAGTCCTCAAACCTTCAATTTCAAAGTTGGAAATTCTCCAAAACTAAGGGTTTTCATTCTAGGTCATGGATTCTTTCTCGAAAAATTTTCAATGGTTTAATTATCATATATTGAGATTGAATTTCTATTTGATGGTGGATTTAAGATAAAATCCCCCATGAATCCATGCTTTCCGCATTGCCCTAATTTATGACTTTGATGGCGGTGAATTGTAGTAAGATGAATGTTATGTAATTGTCTTCTAATTCTTTAGTTAATTGAATTATGTCATTATTCATGCCTAAATTGTAGTAATTCTAGGTGTGTTGGTGAATTATGGTTCATGGCCTTTAAGGGAAAATTATGAAGGCTGATGTATAATCATGATGCTTATGTACATGGTTTCTGATTTCAATGAAAGTAATGTGATCATGACTATAATGCAATTGTCATACTATTGAAAGGTTATTATCAATTATACACTTGTGCATGATGATATGCTGTGAAGGGTTTCTTCAAAGTAATGTTATACCTTGAATTGGTAGGCTTAGGGCATCCTCTTCTTGTGGAAATGAAAGTGATCTTGATTGTTACACATTGAATTGGTAGGCTTAGGGCATCCTCTTCTTGTGTAACTAATGTATCTTGACTGAATGAACTTTGAATCGGTAGGCTAAGTTGCATCCATTTCATAAATGATTAATGAACTATTCTAATGATGAACCTTGGATCGATAGGCTAATGGCACCCTTCCATGCATGGTAATGATGAACCTTGAATTGGTAAGCTGATGGCACCCTTTCATGAGGATTCAATGAGCTATCCTAATAATGTACCTTGAATCGTTAGGCTTATGGCACCCTTTTATGTGTTAAATAATGTACGTTGAATTGGTAGGCTTATGGCACCCTTTTATGTGTGAAATAATGTATTTTGGATTGGTAGACCTAATGGTGTAGCCCTCTCAAGTATAATAATGTTAATGAGAATGAACTACTCTATGGGAATTTAAAGCTTAGCACCAAGTGGATCTGGTAAGGTGGAAGCTCTCCTCATGTTAGGTCGGGTTTCTATGAACACCTTTCTTATCCTATAACTATGTGCCCACATAGGTTATTAGCTAGTAGATCCACCTAAGCTTAAATGTTACCGGTCCTACCTTAGAAAACTAGACCAACCCTTTATTGTGTGGGATAGACACCGGATTCCATGGATTGCTCACGTGGTCTATTTCGGTTAATGCTTATTCTCATCATGTGAGTTATGTTCTATGGTTACTCATGAGGTTCTATGAAGTGTGGGTGGTAGTATGGGATACCATTCATGGATTGCAGAAGTAGGCTTTGAGAGGGCTATGGTGTATTTCTCTAATGTCGTAATGTCTAATGAAATGAATGTGTTCCTAATGATTCTAATGAGAATGTTGACTTAAAGGATTAATGTAATGATGAATGCTTAATTTGGAAATGTTATTATGAGTTACTTTCCTTGTCATGACTTAGTAAATGTGAATGTTCCTTATCCATGAGTATTAACTAAAGATGAGAATGAAGAATGGTAAGTATGTTATGGTGGCCTCAAAGTGGTACTTAGTATGAATGGTATTATGGGATGCCATTCATACATTGCACAAGTATAGCTTAGGGTTACTTTCATGATGGTTCTATTATGTTCTAATGACTTACATGTTGAATATGCTTATGTCTTATGTGTTTATACTAAAGTTCATAATGTTTCTCAAACTTGACATATAGCATAGTTTTCAACCAAAATGTCCTTTTTAGCATGATTTTTGCATGGCTATCAAACTTAGTACATATTTGTGCTAACTCGTATTTCTTCTACATTTTTACTAAGTGTAGGTTCTAGATCATAAGGTGATTTCTAGTGTTCAAAGCTTGGATTGAGTCTCTCCAAATCTAGTGGTGAGTCCTCATGGTTGAAGGACGAGAGTTGTTCTTTCCTAGTTCTTTTATGTCATTTTACGTTTTGGACTATGTTGAAGGCCTGTGACCCTATATTTGATTCATATTGTATTAGATGGCCATGTGGGACAAGTTAGACTACTGCTGTTTGCTTTTAAATAAAGACTTCGATTGTATGGATAAATGTTTTAAATTTCATACCATTTTCTTATGTCCTATGTTATGAATGCTATGAGGTTTGTATGAGGCTTTCCTGAGTTTTGTATGCCGTGTTACGTCCGGGGTGTAGGCTCGAGTCGTAACAACACCTAGTGGATATTGAAATAAGATGGAAGCCTTTACGTCAGTTGAGTTCGGGCTTCCCATGTATGTCTCATGAAATGGAAGCCTTTTACATCAATTGAGTCCTGGTTTCTAGTAGCAATATCTGTATCCCATAAACTACATGCCCCCGTAGGTTTTTTAGCTAGTAAATCCACCTAACCTAACAAACCATGGTTCTATCTTGGGCAAGTAGGACAACCCTTTTCGGTGTGGGTAACACCGGGTGATCATGTTATAGCTCATATGGTATCATGTCGATTAAGGCTTATCTACCACATCAAGACTAATAATGAACTAAGACATGCTTAATGAAGTATCTCGTAAGTGCTCAAAGATGTTAAAAATGCTCTTAGCTTGCATTGAATATGCTGATTATGACTTATATTTTCCAACTACCTCTATGATGATGTTAAACTTGGTAAATTGCATGCTTTGATATGAAATGTCCCATTTAACATGTTTTAAACATTTTCATGCATAGTTATAAAACATAGTGAATATTTGTACTAACACATACTCTTTCCTACATTTTTCCCAAATGTAGGGTATGACAGTTAAGGTTAGTTCCATGGCTAAGTTTTGAGCTTGAGATTTCGAGCTTTGGTAAGTCCTCATGCTTCTAGGATGGAGTTTTATTATTTAGTTCCTTTCTTTCATGTATTGTTACTTTTGAACATGATGTATGGGATAGGCCTCATTTCATTCGGTATTGTAATAGATGGGTATAATGAGACAGATGTCTAGACTTTCGCTTTTTTTAAATGAAAAACTTTTTAGACTTGAAATGAGTTTTACTCTTATTGTTCTATTTCTTATGTTATGCGAACTAAGAGACTTGTATGAAGTCCTTCGGGATTCTATACGCCGTGTTACATTTAGGGGGTACCCCTGGGTCATGACAAAACTTGGTAATCAGAGCACAAGGTTTAGAATGGTCCTAGGATGATGTCTCATAAGCCACATCTAGTAGAGTCTTTTTCATGAGTGTGAAGCGCACCACATTTATGAATGAGAGGCTACAAGATGTTTAGGATACTTCACTTCTTCATTACTCTTAGTTGTACCATAGACTTTAACTCTATAAGATCTCTCTCCTAATCCTTGCCCTATGCCTTCACGATATGAATACTAGAAGGGCTGCTAGAAGGATATTGGGTGGCACTGCGGAACACGGAGCTCCTCTCCAAGCTTCGATATAGAATATGACAAAGGCATTAGTTAGGCCGGCTTTTCAAATATTGGCCCAAGTTATGATGACACAAGACAATAGAGAGATGGTAGTCCCTGTGAACCCAAATGTGGGTACTGTGGCTTCAAGAGTGAGGGATTTTATGAGGATGAACCCTCTGGAAATTTATGGCTCCAAAGTTGAAGAGGACCCTCAAGAGTTTGTTGATGAGGTCTATAAGGTACTGGCTATTATAGGGGTGTCTATGGTATAAAAGGCGGAATTGGCTGCTTACCAATTGAAAGGTGTTGCTCAAGTGTGGTACGATCAATAGAAAGAGGCAAGGCTGGTAGAAGCGGGTTCCATAGGCATTTCTTGATATGTTCTTTCCCCTTGAGATGAGGGAAGAAAAGGTGCAAGATTTCATCAACTTTCGTCAAGGAAGTATGATTGTGAAGGTGTATGCCCTAAAGTTCACTCATTTATCCATGTATGTTTCAACAATGGTTGCGGTTTCTAGGGCTTAGATGAGTAAGTTTGTGATGGGTATATCTGATATGGTGGTTAAAGAGTGTCGTACCGCCATGCTCATTGGTGACATGGACATCTTTTGTCCTATGGTCCATGCACAACAAATTGCGGAGGAGAAACTCAAGGAAAAGTCTAGGGAGGTAAAAAAGTCTAGGACTAGTGATGAAAGCTTCTCTAATGCAAAGTACGATGGACAAGGTCGGCCTAGATTTCGACAATGTTTTTCCGGTCAAGATTGATTTAATGCTCCTCCTAAGTATTAAAAGGATAGGGTGTCTAACCCTAAACCTCAAGGAGGGAATGTATGTGGTTCTTCTTTGGATAGATCTACTTGTGTGAAGTGTGGGAAGAAATATGAAGGTAAGTTCCTAGCCTACACAAATTGTTGCTATGATTGTGGCAAGAGTGGCACAAGGTGAGAGATTGCTCAATGCTCAAGGTTAAGGGGAGAAAGGGCAAACAAGCTCTTCCTAGCGGTTCAAATTCCAATGCTCCCAAACAAAACTACTTCTATGCTCTCCAAACCTGAGGTGACCAAGAGAGTTTTCCGAACGTAATTTCCGGTATGGTAAAGGTTTTTGAACTTGATATATATTCTATGGTTGATCCCGGTGTTACTTTATCTTTTGTGACGCCATATGTGGCGATGAGGTTTGATGTTCCTCCAAAAGTATTATTAGAACCTTTTTCTGTCTCTACTCCTATTGGTGATTCTATGGTGGCTAAAAGGGTCTATGGTAGAGCTTGACCTGTTAGACTTCGATGTGATTCTTGGTATGGATTGGTTGCATGCATGTTATGCCTCTATTGATTGTAGAAAGCGGTTGGTTAGATTTCAATTACCAAATGACGTTATCCTAGAGTGGAAGGGGGGAAATTCTATGCCTAGAGGTCAATTTATCTCTTGTCTTGAAGCTAGGAAGATGATCTCTAAAGATTGTGTTTATCATCTTGTTAGGGTGAGGGATGTAGATTCCTAAACCCCTTCTCTTGAGTCGGTTCCCAAAGATAATGAGTTTCCGGAAGTATTTCCCGATGATTTACCTGGTATTCCTCCTGAGCGGGAAATAGACTTCGATATTGACCTTCTCCCTGATACGCAACCTATCTCTATTCCTTTTTATAGAATGGCTCCGGCCGAGTTAAAGGAATTTAAAGAGCAACTAAATGAATTATTGGATAAGGGTTTCATCCAATCGAGTAACTCTCTATGGGGTGCTCCCGTTTTGTTTGTTAGAAAGAAAGATGGGTCTCTCCGAATGTGTATTGATTATCGTCAATTAAATAAAATGACAATTAAGAATACGCATCCTCTTCCAAGGATTGATGACTTCTTTGACCAAATTCAAGGGTGTAGCTATTTCTCTAAGATTGATCTTCGTTCGGGTTATCACCAATTAAGGGTGAGAGGGGATGATATTTCAAAGACGACTTTTTGGACCCAGTATGGTCATTATGAGCTCTTCGTAATGTCATTTTGGTTGACTATTGCTCCGGCAACATTTATGGATTCGATTAATAGGGTGTTTAGACAATACCTTGACATGTTCGTAATTGCGTTTGTTGATGATATTTTGATCTATTCAAGGAGTGAGAACGAACATGTTGACCAATTGAGAATTGTGTTGCAAGTTCTTAAGGACCAACTACTTTTTGCAAAGTTTAGTAAGTGTGAATTTTGGTTAAGGTCCGTAGCTTTCCTTGGTCATATTGTGTCAAGTAAAAGTATTGAGGTAGATCCTAAGAAGACGGATGCGGTCAAGAGTTGGCCTAGACTACTATCTCCCTTAGACATTAGCAGCTTTTTGGGTTTGGCCAGTTACTACAGGAGATTTGTTGAGGGATTTTCTTCCATTGCTTCTCCTTTGATGACTTTGACTCAAAAGAAGGCTAAGTTTGTGTGGTTGAAAGCTTGTGAGAAGAATTTCCAAGAGTTGAAAGATAGACTTACTTTCGCTCCGGTGTTGACCATACTAGAAGGTACAAATGGTTTTCTGGTGTATTGTGATGCTTGTAGAGTTGGGTTGGGGTGTGTGCTTATGCAAAATGGTAAGGTATTGCCTATGCTTCAAGACAACTTAAAGTCCATTAGAAGAATTATCGTACCCATGACCTTGAGTTAGTGGCGGTTGTGTTTGCCTTAAAAATATAGAGGCATTATTTGTATAGGGTTCATGTTGATGTTTTCATCGATCATAAAAGCCTACAATATGTGCTTAGTCAAAAGGATTTGAATTTTCCCCAAACTAGGTCGCTTGATTTATTGAATGATTATTACATGAGTGTTCTTTATCACCCCGGTAAAGCCAATATGGTAGCGGATGCTCTTAGTTGGTTGTCGAGGTGTTGTGTGGCTCATGTAGATGAAGAAAAGAAAGAGTTGGTTCGTGATGTGCATAGGTTGGACCGTTTAGGTGTTCAATTAGTGGACTCCACCACGGGTTGTGTCATGGTCCATAGTGGTTCTGAATCATCCTTTGTGATTGATGTGAAGGCTAAGAAAGGTGTTGATCCCATTTCGTTGAGTTGAAAGAGGTGATACGGTCAAATTATACCTCCCTAAGAAGCATAAGCGATTGTTATCAAGTAAAGAACCCAACTTGTAGGTTGGGGTCAATCCCACGAGGAATAGGTTCTAGACTTAACTCTAACCAACGATTATATTCGTTTAGCGAATGTATTTCCGAAAATAAGTAATTAAAGAAGGGGGAGGGGAAGGGGTGGGGTGGGTTTGTGAAACAAATTCAGGAAATTATGTAAGTAATCAATGAGCAAGATTCAAACTTTAGTTGTTATCAAGATGAAAAATTAACTAGGGTGTACGTGTTCCCTATAAGCTCATAACGCGATAATCCTAGTAATAGCAATCCTTTCCTAGTGTATTACATGCAAAGTGATAAGTTAGGTATCTCTAAATCCTTGGTTCGCATCTAGAGAATTTCACCCCGCACCTTGGTCTGCCTACGTGTGTATAATTTACTAACCCTTACCTTTACCTCATATTAGACATCACATCGATGTATGGCTTAGTTTTCACTCGCATCAATCGACATTAGATTATTAGATAGTATTACACTAAATCTATCTTGATAATTCTTTTCTCATTAATTACTTTGGTCCGACAAGTAGTAATGAGGCAAGTTCTAACGTTGGTCACCGTTAAAAAGATTTCTAAGCGAAAGAATTATCAATGCATGCAATAACACTATTCAAAAATTACTTAGTTACTATTCATACGTTGTTTATCGCTCATGGTTGCCACAACCCTAGTTGTGGATTTAGTTACCCATAATAGAAAGAACACAATTCATATTTTTTATATGAAGAAATCATGAACTTATGTAATAAGTAGAAGAAACCCAGAATCCCAACTTGAATTACAAAGTAAAAATCTTTAAAACGAACTTAGGAAATTAAGAATTGCTAAAGTTGCAAGTTAATCTCCAAAGTCAAGAACTAGAATAAAAGTAATAAATTCTCCGCCTAAAAATGAGGTTTTGCATGCCCTATATATAGAAAAATAAATCTTAACCAAAAAGGAAATGAAAGAAGGAAATAATGTTTCAGGACGCGTCTTCGATCTACAGCACTGACCTACGGACCGTGGATTGACCTACGGTCCGTAGGTCCATTTCGTGACTCAGGACTTAGGCAAATTTTCAGCTTTCAAAACAGCATCATCTCTGGTGCAAACGACGGATCAACAGTATGGACCATGGATTGATCCACGGTCCGTAGATCCTCCTTCGTAGCTCTACACTTAAAATCTTCAAAATCAGGTACTGGAACCCCTTTTTTGAATCATTTGACGGAGCAATAGTACGGTCCGTAGATCAATCTATGGTCTGTGGATTACAACCGTGGTTCCACACTTAGTCAAGAATTCCCTGATCTCTTTTAATGCCTTGCCTTCCTATCTACAACACCCATCTACGGAGTGTGAATGGACCTACGGTTCGTGGATCATCTCCGTAGATGCCCTTTTCTGCGTATCCTCCAGCTGTGTCTCTCAGTTTCCACGTCTGAGCATAATATCCTGCAAACCTGATAAAATTACATAAAAACCAATACAAAATGGCCCTAGACACACACAACTCTTAAGTGAAATGTATTAAAAATAGCGTAAACTCACGGTACAACAACACCTTCAACTTAAATTCGTTGTTTGTCCTCAAGCGACACACTAAGACTCTAAACGACATTTGTATAGAAGCAAGCATTTCAAGCACACGCAATCACATGGCTCTCTACCCCGACTCTCTTCTCCAGTGAAAATCTTTTCTCTTAGACTCAACAAGCTAACTTGTGCGGATCAAAACACGACAAAGATCGACCACTCAACACACAACGTACACTGTTTTACTATCACCAAGGTACCAACTTTCAGATAATGTAACTAGTGCCCTTACTTCAAACGAAATCCCTTTTTTTCACACAATGAATATGATTTGAGTACAAGGATTCATTAACACTCACGCTTAGAATTAATTTCCAGTACAGGCAATGCTCAATACCATAGGCTTGCCCTTATTTTCACTGCTGAAACTCTCCAAAATAGGTTCTAGGATCACTATAGGACTTTCTTGGCTTGTAACGTAGGCTCAGGGTCAGGTGTGGTACATTTGGGTACTTTTTAGTGACTTTCTGCCCTCCTTGACATTACATTAGGCTTTCTACCTCTTTTTGCCCTATTTTTGATGTCCTACCATTTTTCCTTCTTTCCTTTGATTCTTTTCAACCATGGATGTGGCTTTCGATCTTGTAGCTCTTTATTTTCCCCTTTCTTCTTTTTCTTGCATTTTATTTTCTTCTTTAGCTTTCAACACTTTTGTTTTCTTTCTTTTGCACAAAGCCACATCTTCTCCTCTCTTTTCTTATTTTTTTCAACACCAAACTCTTTTCACACCCATTTTTCTTTTGGTTTCCTCTTTCATAGCAACCCTCAACTTATGGATTTTCCGTTGGTTGAGGTGCACAATACCCGATGTTGGATCAGGGCCAAGATTGAGGTCACTTTTACATTAGAGACCCTCAACTTAGCCTTTTGGCCTAAGTTGAGGTGCACATGTCCAAGGAGGGACTGGGGCCAACAAAGTAGATTATGGGAAGGTGAGTTAGGAGTTTAGAAAGAAATGGTCTAATTTAGGCTCAAAGCATTTGGATCAAAGGGAGCATTAATTTCATTTGGTTAGATTCTTTTTAGGCAATTTGTGCTATAGATCACATCCATACTTAGACAATTTAGAAACCTAACCTGGGATCTACAGACACCATTCACGGTCCGTGGAACGAACTACTGACCGTCGATGTGGTCCGTAGACCTCTGCACCAAACCTTTTTCTACAGATTCTGCTTTTCGCCCCTGTACATATAGCAACCATTAGCCCTTTTTTTGCATTTTTTTGGACACTTTTTAGACAGGGACTCTATGCTGTGTCCAGCAAACACTAAAACAAAACTAAACCAACTATCTAAATGAGTACAGAGAAGCAACTAAACAAAGAAAACTACTAAAGGGAGAACAAGAACCTATTGTTGGCTAGATTTTACATCTTGGGTTGCCTCCCAAGCAGCGCTTGATTTAACGTCGCGGCACGAAGCATGCCTTTTGATTACTCAGACTTCATCAAGATAGTAGGCCTCAACAACTTCTTGCACACTTTCCGCGTTTCCCAGATAGATCTTGATCCTTTGCCCATTTACTATGAACCTTATTCCTTCACTGTTCTCAAGCTCAACCGCTCCATGGGGGAGCACTTTTGTGAGCAAAAATGGCCCGGTCCATTTGGACTTGAGTTTGCCCGGAAACAAGCGCAACCTAGAGTTGAATAGAAGCACAAAATCACCCACAACAAATTCTCGCTTTTCAATTCTTTGATCATGATACTTTTTCATCTTTTCTTTGTACAAGGCTGAACTTTCACAGGATTTTAGGCGAAACTCATCAAGCATATTGAAGTCATTAATTCTTTGATTAGATACGGCGCCCCAATCTAAATTTAGCTTCTTCATCACCCACATAGCCTTATGCTCTAGCTCAACTGGTAAATGGCAAGACTTCCCATATATAAGTTGGTAAGGAGACATACCTATGGGAGTCTTGTATGCAGTGCGATAGGCCCATAGAGCATCATCAAGCTTCCTTGACCAATCCATTCTATTAACATTCACAGTCTTCGCCAAAATCTGTTTGATCTCATTGTTGGACACTTCAACTTGCCCACTAGTCTGCGGATGGTAAGGAGTGGCTACATTGTGGCGGACACCATATTTCTTAAGTAGCGCCTTGAACAACTTATTACAAAAGTGGGAACCTCCATCATTGATAATCGCCCTAGGTGTACCAAATCAGGAGAAGATATTCTTTTTCAAGAATGCGGTGACACTTTTACCTTCATTGTTGGGGAGTGTAATTGCTTCCACCCACTTCCACACATAATCAATCGTAAAAAGACTATACTTCATCCCATGTGAACTCACAAATAGACCCATAAAATCAATGCCCCATACATCAAACAACTCTATCACCAATATAGGGTTCATAGGAAGCTCTTGCCTCTTTGAAATCCCTCATTCTCTTTGGCAACGGTCACAAGAATTGGCGGAATCATGAGCATCTTAGTGGATGGTAGGCCAGTTGTAACGACCCAAGAGCACCCCCTAGTCGTTACCGGCGTATTCGACCTCGAACAGGTCTTATACAAGCCCTTAGCATTTGTCATAGCATGTATCATAGAATAAAATCACGGAAAATTTGAAACTTTTACTTTGGGAGTTCAACTTCACTTCATATATGAAAAACATAATCTAACTTTGTCACAATTTACCATCTATACATAGAAGTATCGAAAAGGGGACTTAACCCTTAAATCAATAAGAAGTCTTGAAATAGGAAAGTACAACAATGTCTTTCAACATAAGCAAAGAACTAAACATAGAAGCTAGATCATAGGGTCTTGTCCTCGGATTTGAGGACTGACCAACTTGGGGAAGCAACTCCAAGTGTCTTGAGAAGTAAGCTTGCATCCTCAACGACCCGAACCTAAATGTTTGGGGAAAAGGGAGAAAATATGGGTTAGTACAATACACGTACTAAGTGTGGCTACTATGCATAAAAACCATTGAAACATGCATAAAAGGACATTTAGTCAAAACATACTTTTTACCAAGTAAATCCAATATGCACACAAAGTAAGCATTATAGTCCAAACCAACATAATATCATCCCAACATGTAGACAACCCAAGCAACCTACTTCATGCATACATTCATAAGATCATATTTCATCATAACTTACCATATTCATAATGATCATACATAACATAGCTTCAACATACATAAGTCATAATCATCATAATCATAAGAGAACACTACTACAACCATCTCTTAGGATCCCACAAGTGCAATGTGCAACAGAAGTCCCATACCCTCCCTTACACTAGGTAGAAACCCTTAAGAAAGCCCTAGTAAGAGTTCACACCTTTCGTACCTTCATTTACTTTTACATTAGGGAAATATTCCAATAACCGACATAGACCATGAGAGCTACATAGAATCCGGTGTTCTACTCCCTCACCGAAAAGAGAGGTATAACACTTACCTAAGGTGTAACCATTCGTACATAGATATCTAGGTGGATCCACTAAGCTAGAGTCCAATGTGGGCACGTATTTAAGGGTCACAGAGATTACTTCTAGAAACCCTAACTTACTAAACGTGGGGGTTTCGATCTCATGAGACAACACATACCATGGGTAATCCAAACTTGCTAAACGTGAGGAAACCTATGTGGGGAGCCGGACTTACCAAACGTGAGACCCCTATCTCATTTACATGCCCTTTCGGTGCTAAGCATCTAATTCCCTTTTGTAATCATCTTTAGTCATCACATAAGTTCACATTAGCCTTTACTGGACTGTTATGTGGACATCTTACCATAATAGCTCATATGTGTTCATAAGTGAGTAACAATCCTTTCACTTTAGAAACACTTAGCAAATGAGTAAAACATTTCCATTTACATTACATTATAATCATGAGAACTACCTTTCAATCATACATACTTCATAGCTAATTCAAGTGTAGAGGGTTAAGGATAAGGAAACTAGGTCATCAACACCACAACAACACATTAGGTATAACATCATTACAATCTAAGTAATTCACCTTTCATACTTGAGTTCAAAGAAGAACCAACCTTCATACCTTCTTGCCCTTCATGGGACATTGATACTTCAATTACCAAACAATTCATAACCAATACATAATACAAGGTAATTCATGAAGTAATAACATAATCAACATTAATATAAGCAATTGACATATTCCCTTCATAGCCTTCAAGACTTCATTCAAAGACTCAACCCTAATTTCATAGAAATTATACATAACCTAGGGTAGAATCATCATACAAACATGAATTACATAACGTCACATTCAATTCATAGCCTCCAATCAATATCCAACACAAACTAGGGTTAGAATTAGGAAAAGAAGGAGAAACATGGGTCTCATGGGGAATTCTTCAAGAAACCACCAATACAACATAAATTCATCCATAATTGTTCATATAGCATCAATCAAAGTCAGTTTATAATATCAATTTCACTTTATAAAGAAGACCCACGTTTTTTGATTGAAACCTAGAAATTGGAGATTTTGAAATTCATCTTAAAGGGTCCTTTTGGGGAAAGTAATCCCAAGAGTGATAAGCAACCATACCTTATTGACGAATTAACCACGAAAATCCGAGTTGAAACCTTGGAGAGTTGGTCTTCTTCTTGAAGCTCCAATCTTCTTCAATGGAGTTCCTGAGGATAGAGAGAGAGAGTATAGAGAAGGAGGAACTTTAGGTTTTGATCTCTGGGGTTTTGCGTTTGAGTGATAAAAGTGAGGTAAATTGACTTAAAAATCATTATATACACGTCCCCTAAAGTACCCTAAATACCCCTCACTTAGTTGGACTCTTTAATGAAGTAAAAATCGATTTCTAAATTTCTGCATTTTCATCACGGAACAAGTCCGCGACACGGAGCTTTTCCCTGAAGATATTTGGAATTAAATTTTGAGATAGTAGAGTCCGTAACACGACCGCGTTGTGAACTAAATTTGTGCTCCTTGGGGGAGCTAGTCTGCAACGCGGACCTATTCCCTCCAAGTGCAATTTGCAAGTTGCCTTGGCAGATGGCTTAGCCAAGGTTGGGGTCCTCCTCGGGGCCCCTTAGAGTGTCCCCGGGGCATCGTATTCAAACATTTTGACCCTATAAACCTATATTTACCTAATTTAAACCTTTTCACAAGATTATACCATCATACGACACTCCCAAACATGCCCAAAACCTAAGGACACACTAGAACACATTTTTCTCTAGTTCCGGACATCGTGGTCGTTTTTTGACGTTTAGACTTTTACTCTTCCAAACCAAGTCAATTGCATTAATTTAGGTTTAGAAACATCATTTTAACTATTTTTAAGTCAATATTCATAAGGTTAGGCTCTAACTTAAGTCATAAAATTTCTGGGGTGTTACACCAGTAGTACCCACACTGCAAAATATTATGCGCAGTCCGAATACCACAATGATGCCCACCAACAGGCAATGAATGACATGCTCAAGTACACTCAACATCTCTAACTGGGGCACACAGTGGCGAATAATCCCATTAGCACAACTACGATACAATTAAGGCTCATTCCAAAAGAATTTCTTCACATCATGCATAAACTTCTTCCTTTGGTGAAAAGACAAATCAGGGGGCACCAAATAGCTTGCCAAATAATTAGCAAAGTCTGTGAACCAAGGAATCAGATCATGAGAAGCAGCCAATACTTGTTCATCTGGAAAAACATCATTAATTTGAGCCCTATCACCAAGATTTAGCATAGCCTCTTACTCTAATCTGGACAAGTGATCAGCAACTTGATTTTCGGTCCCCTTTCTATCTTTTACCACAAAATCAAACTCTTGCAGCAACAATACCCATCTAATCAACCTCAGTTTTGCAACATTCTTCGCCATCAAATACCTTAATGCAGAATGGTCAGTATACACTATGACCTTTGTACCAAGCACGTAGGATCAAAATTTCTCGAATGCGAAAACCACCGCAAGAAGCTCTTGTTCAGTCACATTATAATTCCTCTGAGCTTTGCTAGCATAGTGAATAGGATGGATAATTTTATCTCTCCCCTGTCCTAATACTACACCAAGTGCCACTCCACTCGCATCACACATTACCTCAAATGGTTGTCCCTAGTCCGGTGAAATAATGATAGGTGCAGTAACTAACTTCTCCTTCAACTCTTCAAATGCTCTGAGACAAGCATCATCATAATCAATCTTATACTCCTTTTCGAGTAGTTTGCACAATGGATGTGCAATTTTAGAGAAGTCCTTGATGAACCTCCTATAGAAACCTACATGCCCAAGAAAACTTCTAACACCTTTTACAGAGATAGGGGGTGGAAGCTTTTCTATTACCTCAGCTTTTGCTCTATCAACCTCAATGCCCTTCTCAGAAATCCAATGACCCAAAACTATCCTTTCTTTCACCATAAAGTTGTCATGCCCAAAATCCCATTAAGGCGGACCAACACCCGTTGCCGAGAAGGCTCAAGAGGACCAACCTGTAATCACGCTCTATCTATGAACATTTAAAGGTGCTACCATAGTGGATAACATGTTTTCATGAAAGTAGATAGTATTAACAAGACAAAAGAAAGTGCACACGACTGGGCCGTTGGGACCATGATGTTTAAGACATAAGGCACAACCACACTTTACTATACATAGTCTACAAAGCCTCTAAATGATAAAACATTATAGGGTTAAGGTCGGGACAAGCCCCGCCTTACACTCAACTACTATACAATACCAAAATACATGTTATAGACTCGGAAAGCTCCGAATCAACCTGGAGCTCACCAATAGCCGATGGATGTCCTGTTCTCCTACTGGGGAGGTCTACTAGCTCCTGTACCTGCAATATGAATTGCAAGTCCCCCGAGAGAGACATCAGTACGGGAGAATGTACTAAGTATGTAATGCATAAAGTATTGTATGTGAAATAAGAACTCAAATGAAATCATATACCAATGTAAGAATACAAGACCACCTTTTCGCATATTATGGAATTAGGTACTTTACATACTTTTCTTTACTTTATCATTCTTTACTTTATACTCTTCACAACATATAATACAAATGACCAGCTGATCAGTGGTAGACATGTAAATCGAGATCGACCCACGCTAGGCTTTCCTTTAACCCCTGGGATACCACCCATAATATTGGGATAGACCCATGTTAGGTGATTCATCCACCCCTGGGATACCACTTATCAATAAGCAGATTTATTTAATATCTTTCCATTAACATTTGAGATGATTCTTTTGGTGGTCATAGTATTTTTGAGTTGTGGGACTATGTAGTCAACAAGTGACATGTAATAATCTAATAATGCAAGAACAACAAAGTAGAGAGTAGTTACACAATTAGTGAAATGCATAGGAGCTGAAATAACATGTGGACCTTATTTAGTTAAAAGAAGAACTCATGCAGGGTATTCAATGTATATATACTGATTTGACAATGAACATGTATTGGAATTAGCAGATATGTTAAAGAGTGAGAACAAGGTCATAAGTCGTGTTGGAGTTGGTAGGTTCCCTCTATGTGTCGAGCATGAGTCTAGATTACATGCCAATTAGTAGGAAATCGAAAAGCCTTACATACCTTGTTGTACCACCTTGTAGTTACCTTGAAGTACCTTCCTTTCTTTTCAAATACTTATCTACAATAGAGTAGGTGATAAACTAGTGTTAGTAGTTACTAAACATGCTTGGGCAGTCCAATCTCACTCAACAGTAATGCTCGGGCAGCAAACCCGTAATTACCAATACAAGGTTTTTCTTTCAATCCCCGCCTTCTTTTATTGCATCTGTACACTACACATCTATATTTCAATATCAACAGTTTACACCCTTTCCAGATATCAACCAAGTGGTCCCCAATATCTTTATACATCAACCTGTCCCAAAAACAGTCCTAACAATCCAACATACAATAGAGGACGTGAAACCATAGTTTCCCATCATCATCCCACGAGTTCTTATCAATAATACACTTAAACTATTATACTTAGACTCGTGTTTAAGGAAGACAAAGATAGGGCAGTCACTTTACCTTAATTCTTATAACTCGTTTTTCCTTTAATTTTAACTCTTCAATAACTTGAGCTTTCCTTCACATAGGCCAAAGAAAAAGAGAAAAGCCTCTCAATAACAAAGGAAAGTGAGTAGTTAAACTTTTGACAGATTCAGTCATCTACTTGTTCTTAACTAATTAACATGTTTATCTAGCATTCCATGAGAGAATTAGGCTAAATCCACTAGTAATTTCACTTATTTTACCTTGCAAGGGCTTGGTTTTATCCAAGAACCCTAGGAAACTTGTGGATGCTGCTATGCTTTGAAAGAGAGAGGAGAAACTTAGAGAGAAAATCTGATTTTTATCTATTCTTAAAAGTGAGGAAATGGCCAGCAACTTGGGGATTATAAATGTCTTACTTTTCCCCACCTCTTAAGTTTTAATATCAGTCACTAATTTGTCAAATTGGTCCAAGTAGGTGATTCACCTGCTTGGAATTATATATACACAAAATCGGCCCTTTATGTACTCATCTTGGGGTGCAATCTTTCCCCTATCTAATATTAAGCCATAAGACAGAATTATACCCTTAATTTGGGCCTTAGTCTTTATTGGGCTCAAGTAGTTGGACGATTGGTGTGAGGCCTCATCTCCATTCCCTTTTCCTTTTTATTTAATTTGGGCCGCAAGTGAGCCCACTAATACATGAACTAATCTTCCCCATCTACCTATCCCATTTGAGCTAAGCAAGTAAGTGACACCTGCTAACTTTATAAAGTCCAACAAGCACCTCAATTCTTTTATTCATTTTTCGAGCATAATCTCCTTAGTTTAACTCAAAACTTATAAACACTTGATCACCTTAACATTTAGACTTACATATAGCCCTTAGATCCATAATTTAAATACTTCTAAAAATTGGCGTTCACTTGATTGTGCAATACTGCAATGTACGGAAGTTACCCTTATAGCTTCTATATTGTCACCATTCATCTAGGAAATCAAGTTCATTACTTATACCACAAAGCTAAATCAAGTTCCATATGTGTAGGACTTGTACACGTAAAATACGGGGTGTTACATCCTCCCCTCCTTAGGAACATTCGTCCTCGAATGCTAGCATAATCAGATAGCTTAAATAAGTTTAAACCTTAGTTTAAATCAACTGTTAATCACATAAGAAATACCCTTTCATGCGTACCTATTAATGCCCCCATTCTGCACTTTGGACTTCTCCTTTAGGTTCAAATAAATAAGGGTACTTGGATTTCATAGCTTCCTCAACTTCCCACGTTACTTCTTCCACTTGTTGGTTCCTCCAAAGCACCTTTACTAAAGCCATATCTTTATTCCTTAGCTTTTTAACTTGATGATCTAGAATAGCAGTAGGTACTTCTTCATAGGTGAGATCCCCTATAACTTGTACATCTTCAATAGGAGTGATATAGGATGGGTCACCTACGCACTTCCGAAGCATTGAGACATGAAACACCAGATGGACTGCTGAAAGCTCCTGAGGTAGCTCTAACTCATATGCAACTTGGCCAACTCTTAGAATAATCTTATATGGCCCTACGTAGCGTGGACTCAACTTTCCTTTTTTACCAAATCTCATTACCCCTTTCATTTGCGATACTTTCAAGAAGACCCAATCTCCTATAGAAAACTCTAATCCTCTTCTTCTAAGATCTGCATATGATTTGTGTCGGCTTTGAGTTGTTGCTAGCCGTTGTTGTATCACCTTAACTTTTTCCATAACTTAAACAAGGTTTGGTCCAAATAAAGCAGTTTCGCCTACTTCAAACTAGCCAATTGGTAATCTGCACTTCCTTCCATATAAAGATTCATAAGGTGCCATTTTAATACTTGAATGATAACTATTATTGTAGGCAAACTCAATAAGTGGCAAATGATCATCCCAGCTACCTTTGAAGTCTAAGACACAAGCTCGAAGCATATCCTCAAGTGTTTGGATTGTGCGTTCTGCTTGACCATCCGTTTGAGGGTGGAAGGCTGTACTTAAATTCACTTGTGTTCCCAAACTCTTTTGGAATGATTTCCAAAACTTTGTAGTGAATTGAACTCCTCGATCAGATATAATAGAGATTGGAACCCCGTGTAGCCGAACTATCTCCTTATTATATAACTTTGCATACTCTTCCTCTGTATAATCAATCTTAACTGGCAAGAAATATGCTGACTTGGTGAGTCTATCAACTATTACCCATATGGAGTCAAACTTACGAAACGAGCGAGGCAAACCAGTGACAAAATCCATGTTGATCATGTCCTACTTCCAAGTTGGAAGCTCCATACACTGCATATAACTTCCCGGCTTTTGGTGTTCTACTTTGACTCGCTGGCAGTTTGGATATTGAGCCACAAATTCTGCAATGTCCTTCTTCATGTCCCCCCACCAATACACTCCTTTCAAGTCATGGTACATTTTAGTTGATCCAAAATGGATGGAATATCTTGAATGATGTGCTTCTGTCATTATCCTCCTTCTTAGCCCATTAAAATTAGGTACACACAATCTGTTTTGACAACAAAATACTCCATCTTGTGTAAGCTCAAATTCCTTTGTCATACGTTGATTTACTTTCTCCTTAAGTCGTTGTAGAGTAGGATCTTTGAACTGCTTCTCTTTCACCTCAACTACTAATGAAGATTCTGCCGCGTTATGCACTACAATCCCTTCTTTTGGGGTTTCAAGAAGACGAACTCCCAAACTAGCTAGTTGACGTAGATCCTTCGCCATCCCTTCTTTTTCCATGGTTTGCTCATTAATACTTGATATTGTCTTGGGACTGAGAGCATCAGCTACTACGTTTGCTTTCACTGGATGGTATATTATATCAATGTCATAATCTTTTATTAGCTCTAACCATCATCGCTACCTCAAATTCAGATCCTTCTGCTTGAAGATGTATTGCAAACTTTTATGTTCTGTATATATGTCAACGTGAACCCCATATAAATAGTGGCGCCATTTCTTTAAAGCAAATACAACCGCTGCTAGTTCAAGATCATGTGTTGGGTAGTTTATCTCATGTGGCCGCAGTTGTCTTGAGGCATAAGCTATTACTCTACCATACTACATGAGTACACATCCTAAACTAACCCCTGAAGCATCACAATATACTGCATACCCCTCTGTGCCTTCCGGAAGTACTAATACAAGTGCGGAAGTTAGCCTACTTTTCAACTCTTGTAAGCTTTTTTCACATGCATCATTCCACTGAAACTTCGATGCCTTGTGTGTTAGCTTAGTTAAAGGTGCAGAAATAGAAGAAAATCCTTCAACGAACCTTCTATAATAACCTGCCAACCCAATGAAGCTGCAAACCTCTGTGGGTGTTGTTGGTCTTGGCCAATCTTTCACGGCCTCTATCTTTTGTGAATCAACCCTTATTCCATCATCAGATACAATATGTCCCAAGAACGCCATTGATTTTAAACAAAATTCTCATTTGGAGAACTTGGCATACAACCGCCGATCACGAAGAACTTGTAATACCTGTCGTAAGTGATTTTCATGGTCCTCTTCTGATCTTGAATACACCAAGATATCATCTATAAATACTATCACAAATACATCCAAGAATCGCTTGAACACCCTATTCATCAAATCCATAAAAATTGCCGGTGCATTTGTTATCCCAAATGACATAACAAGAAATTCGAAATGACCATACCGTGTTCGAAAAGCTATCTTGGGTATATCCTTCTCCTTCACTCTCACTTGGTGATAGCCTGATCTCAAGTCAATTTTTGAAAAGCACTTGGCACCTTGTAACTGATCAAACAAATCATCAATTTTGGGGAAGGGATATTTATTCTTAATCGTGACTCTATTCAATTATCGGTAGTAGATACACATTTTCATCGTGCCGTCCTTCTTACATACAAATAACACTGGTGCACACCATGGGGACACACTAGGCCTTATAAACCCCTCTTATAACAAGTCTTTTAATTGTTCTTTTAATTCACATAATTCTATCGGGGCCATTCTATATGGAGGAATAGAGGTAGGTTGAGTGCCTATAATTAAATCGATACCAAACTCTACTTCTCGTTCTGGGGGTAAACCTGGAAGCTCCTCAGGAAACACATCAATAAATTCATTTACTACCAGAACAGATTGAAGAGTCGGTGGTTCTGCCTCCACATCTCTCACTCTAACTAGATGACATATATACCCTTTTGACATCATCTTCCTCGCCTTCAAATAAGAAATAAACTTACCCCTTGGTACTGCAACATTGCCTTCCCATTCAAGGACTGCCTCGTTTGGAAAGTGAAAGTGCACTCTCTTAGTTCAGCAATCCACCGTGGCATAACAAGAAGCCAACCAATCCATACCCATTATAACATCAAATTCAACCATTTCTAGTTCAATTATGTCAGCCAATGTATCACGATCAGAAACAGTTACTATGCAGTTACAATAGACCCTTCTTGCTATAATAGACTCACCGGTTGGTGTAGACACTTCAAATGGATTATTCAATAACTTTGGTGTTCTTTTAAGCTTCCCAGCAACTAGTGGAGTGATATACGATAGTGTGGAACCAGGATCAATTAACGCAAATGCATTATGTGAAAAGATGAACAATGTACTTGTTACTACCTCTGCTAGAACTAGCTACTCCTCTAACACCTCTACCACGACCTGTAGTAACCTGTAGACCTCTACCTAAAGGAGGCACCGATGATGACGATGCAACAACTGATCCAGTAAGTTGTGCTATATCACCCATGCGCCTTTTAGGGCAATCTCTCATTAGGTGCCCTGGCATACCACACCAATAACAGGCATCTGTTCCAATATGACATATACCTAGATGAATCCTTCCACAGTGTTTACAAGGGTACCTAGGAGGCATTAATTGGCTTGTACTGCCCTGCTCTAGATATCCTGTTGTCTGTGAACCTTGGCTCTCACTCTTTTGCCTAAATTGATTGCCTCTCGGCCCTTGAAATTGGGGTAGAGCACTAGCTGTAGAGTAGGGAAATAACGGCCTAGATGGTCTATTAGAAAACCAAGGCTTAAACTCACCTTGAGGTGGTGTAAACTGCCCGGTAGATTTAGCGCTCTTGGACTGCCCCCTTTCTGTCTCTTGTGCCCTTCTTCTCTACTTTTGATCCTCCAATTTCTGTGCCAAAGCTTGCATCCTTGCTATATCCATGTCTTTATTTAAAGAAGCAATAGTACAATCTCTAACCAGATACGAATCCAATCTATCCACATATCGATTAACTCTATCCTCCATAGTAGCAACTACATTGGGAGCATACCTAGACAAGGAATTAAATTGGAGATTGTACTCTCTCATGCTCATACCCCCTTGGTGAAGATTTAAGAATTGATCTGCGTAGGCCTCTCGAATCTCCAATGGCAAATAATGATCAAGAAACTCCTTTTCAAATTCTTTCCAAGTTTCATACCATAATATAGCCACACCCTTTAATCTATATGTTGCTAGCTCAACAGCTTCTTTACCACTCACGGGCATAACATCCAAAGTTTGTTGGATTTGATCAATAAAGTCTTTCGGATCTTTATTAGGATCTGACCCGGTGAATGGAGGAGGGTCCAAATTAAGGAAATCACGTATCCGCATGCTAGCTGCCCTATCTGTACCACCAATACCCGCAACTGGGCCTTCTTTCCTTTGACCTTCGCCAGCAACTATACGAGTCAATAATTGAACTGCATTTCTCAAATCTTGCTCGGTAGCATCTATAGATAGTTCTGGGGGAACTCCATCCCTTCTCAACTCTTCAGGGAGTGGAGGAGTTGGGAATGTTTGTGATGGAGACTCATCTTGGGACTCACCTGGGGTAGTCTGGCTGGCCTCTCCATACGCCACTTCTATTTGCTTTCCTTTGCTTTTACTTTTCCTTCTCTGCGGCATTTGTACTATAACAAAACATTTAAGAGGTTAAGTATGATCCACCTACAACATTTGGCGCTATGGCACGATCTAAAGAATGAAAAGAAAGGGACAACTCCTAAATGCCACGTAGCCTCCTACTTATAAATGTGGTGCATAACACATCCATAAGCAAGACTCTACATAGACACAAATTTGTAGACTCCCTAGGATGACCTGCTCTGATACCACTTTTGTCATGCCTAAAATCCCATTAAGGCGGACCAGTACCCATTACCGAGAAGGCTCGGGAGGACCAACCTGTAGTCATGCTCTATCTATGAATATTTAAAGGTGCTGCCATAGTGGATAACATGTTTTCATGAAAGTAGACAGTATTAACAAGCCAAAAGAAAGTGCACACGACTTGGCCATTGGGACCATGATGTCTAAGACACGAGGCACAACCACACTTCACTATACATAGTCTACAAAGCCTCTAAATGATAAAACATTATGGGGTTAAGGTCGGGACAGGCCCCGCCTTACACTCAGCTACTATACAATACCAAAATACATGCTATAGACTCAAAAAGCCCCGAATCAACCTGGAGCTCACCAATAGCCGCTGGATGTCCTGTTCTCCTACTGGGAAGGTCTACTAGTTCCTGTACCTGCAGCATGAATTGCGTTCCCCCGAGAGAGACGTCAGCACGGGAGAATATACTGAGTATGTAAGGCATAAAGTATTGTATGTGAAATAAGAACTCAAATGAAATCATGAACCAATGTAAGAATACAAGACCACCTTTTTCTAATATTATGGAATCATGTACTTTACATTCTTTTCTTTGCCTTATCATTCTTTACTATACACTCTACACAACATATAATACAAATGACCAGCTGATCAGTGGTAGACATATAAATTTGGATCGACCCATGCTAGGCTTTCCTTTAACCCTTGGGATACCACACGTAATATTGGGATCAGCCCATGCTAGGTGATTCTTCCACCCCTGGGATACCACCCATCAATAAGTAGATTCATTTAATATCTTTCATTTAACATTTGAGATGATTCTTTTGGTGGTCATAGCATTTTTGAGTTGTGGGACTAAGTAGTCAACAAGTGACATCTAATATTCATATAATACTAGAACAACAAAGTAGAGAGTAGTACACAATTAGTGAAATGCATAGGAGCTGAATTAACATATGGACATTATTTAGTTAAAAGGAGAACTCGTGCAGGGTATTCAATATATATGTATAGATTTGACAATGAACATGTATTGGAATGTGCAGACATGTTAAAGAGTGAGAACAATGTCATAAGTCGTGCTGGAGCTGGTAGGCTGCCTCTATGTGTCAAGGACGAGTCTAGATTTCATGGCAATTAGTAGGAAATCGAAAAGCCTTACATACCTTGTGGTACCACCTTGTAGTTACCTTGAAGTACCTTCCTTTCTTTTCAATTACTTATCTACAATAGAGTAGGTGATAAACTAGTATTAGTAGTTACTAAACATGCTTAGGCAGTCCAATCTCACTCAACAGTAATGCTTGGGCAGCAAACCCGTAATTACCAAACTAAGGTTGTTCTTTTAATCCCTGACTTATTTTATTGCATTTGTACACTACACAACTAAATTTCAATATTAGCAATTTACACCCTTTCCAGATATCAACCAAGTTGTCCCCTATATGTTTATACATCAACCTGTCCCAAAAACAGTCCTAACAATCCAACATACAATAGAGGATGTGAAACCATAGTTTCGCATCATCATCCCACGAATTCTTATCAACAATACACTTAAAATATCATACTTAGTTTCGTGTTTAAGGAAGACAAAGATAGGGCAGTCACTTTACCTTAATTCTTATTACTCGTTTTTCCTTTAATTTTAACTCTTCAATAACTTGAGCTTCCCTTCACAGAGGCCAAAGAAAAAGAGAAAAGCCTCTCAATAACAAAGGAAAGTGAGCAATTAAACTTTTGACAGATTGAGTCAGCTACTTGTTCTTAACTTATTAACATGTTTATCTAGCATTCCATGAGAGAATTAGGCTAAATCCATTAGTAATTTCACTTATCTTACCTTGCAAGGGATTAGGTTTATCCAAGAACCCTAGGAAACTTATGGCTGCTGCTATGCTTTAAAAGAGAGAGGAGAAGCTTGTTATTTATCCCATTGCAGATAGTAGATGGGTGTGTCCTATTTAATGTGTGCCTAAGAAAAGTAGGATTAATGTGGTTCCTAATAAGAGAAACGAGCTTGTTCGGATGCGACCTGTGACTGGATGGAGAGTCTTTATGGACTACCGAAAGATAAATGCTTGGACAGAAAATGACCATTTCGCTATGTCATTCATGGATCAGATGTTGGATAGACTTGCAGGTAAGGGTTGGTATCGTTTTGTTGATGGTTATTCGGGCTACTATTAGATTTCTATTGCTTCGGAAGACCAAGAGAAAAGCACCTTCACTTACCCTTATGGGATTTTCACCTTCAAACGGATGCCATTTGGGTTATGCAATACTCCAGCGACCTTCCAACTGTGTATGATGTCGATATTCTCTGATATGGTGGAGGACACTATTGAGGTATTTATGGATGATTTCTCTATGGTAGGTGACTCATTTGATCGATGTCTGGATCATTCGACAGAGGTGCTTAAAAGGTGTGAAGACTGCAATCTGGAGCTAAATTAGGAGTGGTGCCACTTTTGTAACACCCTGTATTTTACGTGTACAAGTCCTACACATATGGAACTTTATTAAGCTTGGTGGTATAAGTAATGAACTTGATTTCCTAGATGAATGGTGACAGTAAAGAAGCTATAAGGGTAACTCCCGTACATTGCAATATTGCACGATCGAGTGAACATCAAATTTTAGAAGTATTTAAATTATGGATCAAAGGGCTATATGTAAGTTTAAATGTTAAGGTGATCAAGTGTATATAAGTTTTGAGTTAAGCTAAGGAGATTACGCTAGGAAAACGAATAAAAGAATTGAGGTGCTTGTTGGACTTTATAAAGCTAGCAGGTGTCACTTGCTTAGCTCAAATTACAGGTTTGTGAATCTACTTTCCAACGCCACCAATTTAGCATCAATCCATTTTCTGAGTAAAAAGTTATTACTATTTTAGTAACTTGATACAATGTTTTTACTAATTAGCTGACGGGAAAACATTAAAAAGGGTCGTTTTTGTCTTTTTACCTCCAAGAAAACCCTAAACAAACTTCTTGACTAATAAAAGGCTCAAAACAATCATATTTTCATCATTTAGTCCATCTTTCCCTTTTCTCTCAAACTCTAGGGAAAAACCCTAAGGAAAAATCAAAGTAGAAGACTTCATCACCTACCACAGAGAAATCATCCATAAATACCTCAATAGTGACCTCCACCATATCAGAGAATATCGACATCATACATCGCTAGAAGGTCGCTGGAGTATTGCATAACCCAAATGACATCTGTTTGAAGGTGAAAGTCCCATAAGGGCAAGTGAAGGTGGTCTTCTCTTGGTCTTCCGGAGCAATAGAAATCTAATAGTAGCCCGAATAACCATCAAGAAAACAATACCAACCCTTACCTGCAAGTCTATCCAACATCTGATCCATGAATGGCATAGGGAAATGGTCATTTTCTGTCCAAGCATTTATCTTCCGGTAGTCCATACAGACTCTCCATCCAATCACAGGTTGCATCCGAACAAGCTCGTTTCTCTTATTAGTAACCACATTAATCCTACTTTTATTGGGCACACATTAAATAGGACACACTCATCTACTATCTGCAATGGGATAAATAACTCCGACATCAAACCACTTGATGATCTCCTTTTTAACTACCTCTTGCATAAACATATTTAATCTTCTCTGGTGTTCAATACTAGGCTTGTGATCTGGCATGAGTTTGATTTTATGAGAACAAATACCAGTAGGAATCCCAATAATGTTTGTAATAGTCCACCCAATAGCTCGCTTGAACCTCTTTAACAAAGAAACCAAACACTCCACTTGTCGCCTGTTCAAATCTGCCGCAATGATGACTGGTAAAGTATCATCTTTTCCCAAGAATGTGTACCTCAAATGTGATGGTAGAGCCTTAAGCTCCAACTTCGGCACCTCCTCAACAAATGGTCTTGCGGGTGGGGACTCATGATTTTTCATGTCTAACTCCAGCTTCTTTGGTTTCGAATGATATTCGCACCTATTAAGTGCGGCCACCAACTCATCATACTCTTCAATGCCATCACTCTCAAAGTTCATCATAACCACTGCTAGTGCCTCAACACCCAGTCTCTCTACAATCTGCACCTCAGACCCACTCTCAAATCTATATGTTATCATAGATACCGATTGGAGCTTACTACTCTACTTCATAGACCTATAAATATTGAAAGTTGCCTCTTCATTATTCAGTCTGAACTTCATCTGCCCATTTTCCATATCAACTAAGGCGCCCCCAGTGGCAAGGATTGGTCTTCCAAGGATAATGGGAACCTCAAAATCAACCTCCCAGTCAAGAATCACAAAATCCACCGGAAAGATGAACGATTCCACTTTTTCTAATACATCATGGAGCACACCAATAGGCCTCTTGACAGTTTTATTGGCCAAGAGCAACCGCATCGCAGTCAGTTTTGGATCTCCAAGACCCAACTTCTTATAAATAAACAGTGGCATCAGATTAATGCTAGCACCAAGATCACACAACACCTTAGCAAAATCTGACAACCCGGTGGTACATGGAATAGTAGTGAAGGCACCAGGATCCTCCTTTTTCTGCACAAGGGATCCTGTGGCAATAGCACTATAATGCTGCAATCTATCATTATCTTTGAAGCTCACTGCCCTCTTCTTTGTCCCCATGTATTTCATAAATTTTGCATACCCAGGCATTTTCTCCAAAGCTTTTATCAATGCAACATTGATAGAGAGATGTTTCAATATGCTAATAAACTTGCGGTATTTGCCTTCTTCAGTCTTCTTCACTAACCTCTGTGGAAAGGGAGGTGGAGGTCTAGGTATGACGACAACTTTATGAGTTACCTCCACTTCTTTCTCTATCGCATTCTCGGACTCTCAACTTACCTCTACCACATCATCATCTTTACTAGTCTCAATTTCCACCCCAGACGACATAGTTGAATCAATGATTTGCTTACCCCCTTGAGTGGTGACTGCCATATAATGCCCATCATTCTTTGAATTCTGGATGGTGTTGCTAGGAAGAGTGCCAGGTTGTCGTGGATTTACCGTAGTTGACAACTAAGCCATCTGCTACTAAAGATGCTTGATTGACACTGCTTGGGCATCAACTTTTTGACCAATACCAGACAAGTCATTTCTCATCTCTTTCACATTCTCATCAGTTGTATCAAACCTCTTCATCATCTTCTGCATCATATCCTTAATGCGTGACATATTACCTTCAGCTTTCCTAGTACCAAATTCCCAATTTTGAGGAGAAACATAAGGTCCAACCCGATCATTTATGTTGCCATAGTTGTTCCGGTTGTAGTTGTTGTCATGATTGAAGTTGCCATCCCAGACATATTGACCCTCTCGGTTGTAGTTGCCATAGTTTCGATCTTGATTTCCTTGACTTTGGCGCCAATTATCCGTATTGGAACCTTGGGCATTTGGTCGAAAATCCCCCATCTGATCATTCACCGCATAAGTATCCTATTCATAGTAACACTCCTCAACCAGTGGTGGATTTCTAGTCAAATAATTCACAACATTTACTTTCTCCGCACCTCCGCTCACATGCTTCAACACCAATCCTAGTTCGGTCCTTATCTGAGCCATCTCCTCACGAATCTTATCTACAGATTGGTTGTTTGTAGATTGAACGACAAATGTGTTACTCCATGTATTCGACTTTCTAGTGCTCCAAACATTGTTGTTTCGTGAGATTTTCTCCACTTTCTTCGCAATCTGCTTAAAAGTGCACTCACCATTTGAACCTCCAGCAATAGTATCAAGCACTACCTTACTGTTGTCATCCTAACCTCGGTAGAAATATTCCTTCAGTGACTCATCATCAATCCGATGAT
The DNA here is from genome assembly GCF_019186545.1 of Solanum stenotomum. Lineage (NCBI taxonomy): Eukaryota > Viridiplantae > Streptophyta > Magnoliopsida > Solanales > Solanaceae > Solanum > Solanum stenotomum. Next base: position 83,826,294 of record NC_064282.1, on the reverse strand, counting down.
TCGGAACACCTTGTATGAAAGCAATGAACCTGTCCCAAGAACTACTCACGGACTCTCCAGGTAGTGCTACAAAATTGATGAGTTTATCTTTATGGTTCAGGTTCTTGGATACTGGAAAGAATCTTGCTAGGAACGCATCGTTCAATTGGTTCCATGAGCAGATTGAATTATAAGAAAGCTCATTAAACCATACAGCAGCATCGCATGTCAATGATAAAGAGAATCCTTGCAATCGAATCACATACATGTCCAGACCCACACAAATTTTGCAAACACTCCTTAGCTTGGCTATGTGAGCATGTGGATCGTCCGATGCCACACCCGTAAACAACCCCCTCGTTGTAAGCATCTGCATCAAACTACTAGTCATCTCAAATGTATGCCCCAGCGGTAGAGGAGGTAGGACAAGAGGTCCGTCAGAATTAGCAGTATTAAAGTTGAGCCTATAGTTATCATGCAGTCTTGGCCCTGGTTGATCATGTACCCTCACTGCATCTCTCAATATATTCTCAGCTTGAATCTGATTATTCTCATCACCAACCCTCGGAGGCTGCAACCCAACACCATCAACTACTTCTCCTCCGATAGGATCAGCTGGCACTCCTTGATTATTCATTCTCCGCAAAGTTCTGTTCAATTTTGGATCGTAGAGAGTAAGTGGTTCTCTTTGACTCCGTGTACCTTGCATACACTAGAGTAGGAACATGAGAGAGACCAAAACAAAAGGAAAAGAAAAATTAGGAAATATTTGGCTAAAGTTCAGTAATGTAGTTAAACTTAATCTAAAAGCCAAATTCCCCAGCAGTGGCGCCACAATTTGATACTCTCAAGTTACACCTCCGTAAAGAAACATAAACGATCGTTATCAAGTAAAGAACCCAACATGTAGGTTAGGATCGATCCCACGAGGATTATGGTTTAGACTTAACTTTAACCAATGATTATATTCGTTTAGTCAATGTATTTCCGAAAACAAGTAATTAAGGAGGGGGGGGGGGGGTTGTGAAACAAATTCAGGAAATTATGTAAGTAATCAATGAGCAAAATTCAAACTTTAGTTGTTATCAAGATGAGAAAGTAACTAGGGTGTACGTGTTCCCCATAAGCTCATAACGCGGTAATCCTAGTAATAGGAACCCTTTCCTAGTGTATTACATGCAAAGTGAAAAGTTAGGTATCTCTAAATGCATGGTCCGGCATCTAGATAATTTCACCCCGCACGTTGGTCCGGCTATATGTGTTTAATCTACTAACCCTTACCTTTACCTCATATTAGACATCACATCGACGTATGAGTTAGTTTTTACCCTCACACCAATCGACATTAGACTATTAGATAGTATCACACTAAATCTATGTTGATAATTCTTTTCTCGTTAATTACCTCCTTGGTTCGACAAGTAGTAATGAGGCAAGTTCTAACTTTGGAGTCCGTTAAAAAGATTTCTAAGCAAAAGAATTATCAATGCATGCAATAACACTATTCAAGAATTACTTAGTTACTATTCATACGTTGTTAATCTCTCATGGTTCCCAATACCCTAGTTATGGATTTAGTTACCCATAATAGCAAGAACACTATTCATATTTCTTAGATGAAGAAATCATGAACTTACGTAATAAGTAGAAGAAACCCAGAATCTCAACTTGAATTCCAAAGTAAAAATCTTCAAAACGAACTTAGGAAATTAAGAATTGCTAATGTTGCAAGTTAATCTCCAAAGTCAAGAACTAGAATAAAAGTAATAAATTCTCCCCCTAAAAACGAGGTTTACATGCCCTATATATAGAAAAATAAATCCTAACTAAAAAGGAAAGGAAATAAGGAAATAATGTTTTAGGACTTGTCTTCGATCTACGACACTGACCTATGGACCGTGGATTGACCTACGGTCCGTAGATCCTCCTTCCTAGCTCCACACTTAGAATCTTCAAAATCAGGTACTGGAAGCCCTTTTCTAAATCATTTGACGGAGCAACAGTACGGTCCATAGATTAATCTAAGGTCCGTTGATTATAACCGTGGTTCGACACTTAGTCAAGAATTCCCTGATCTCCTTTAATGCCTTGCCTACCCATCTACGAAACCCATCTATGGAGTGTGAATGGACCTACGGTCCATGGATCACCTCCGTAGATGCCTTTTTCTGCACATCCTTGAGTTGTGTCTCTCAATTTCCACATCTGAACATATTTCCTGCAAACATGATAAAAGCACATAAAAACCAATACAAAATGGCCCTAGACACACACAACTCTTAAGTGAAATATATTAAAAATACCATAAAATCACAATATATCAAGAGGCGATACTTAAGAAATCCATAGAGGCTTTCTCCCAAGGGGAGATGGTGTGCTTAGATATCAAGGTCTTTTATGTGTTCCAAATATTGATGACTTGAAGGGTCCAAATCCTATAGGAAGCCCATAGTTCTCGGTATTGTATTCACCCAGGAGCCACCAAGATGTACTATGATATACAGGAAGTCTATTGGTGGAATGGGATGAAGAAAGATATCGCAGAATTCGTGGCCAAGTGTCCTAATTGTCAATAGGTGAAAGTTGATCACCAAAGGTCAGGAGGTTTGTCCCAAGCCATTTCTATTCCTACTTGGAAGTTGGAAGACTTAATATGGACTTTATAGTTGGTTTGTCTTGCACCCGGTGACAACATGATTCGATTTGGCGGATTGTAGATCGGATGATGAAGTAGGCCCATTTCCTTCCCATCAAAGTTTCTTATTCGGCGGAAGACTATGTTAAAATGTACTTGAGAGAGATGGTAAAGTTGCATGGTGTACCTTTTTCTATCATTTCCAATCGTGATACCCAATTCACTTCTCAATTTCGGAAGTCATTCCAAAAGGGTCTAGGTACAAAGGTTAAGCTTAGAACAATTTTTCATCCCCAAACCGATGGGCAAGTGGAGAGTACTATCCAAACTTTGGAAGACAAGTTGAGGGCTTGTGTGATCGATTTTAAGGGTAATTGGGATGTCCACTTGTCATTGATTGAATTTGCCTATAACAATAGTTATCATTCAAGCACATGTATGACTCCATTTAAGACTCTCTATGGTAGGAGGTGTAGATCTCCTATAGGATGGTTTGACGTGGGTGAAGTTGCTTTGATAGGTCCCGAGCTAGTTTATGAAGATATTGAGAAAGTTTGGCTCATTAGAGAGAGGTTGAAAATGGATCAAAGTCGACAAAAGTCTTATGTTGATGTTGGAAGAAAAGATCTTGAGTTTGATGTTCATGATTGCGTTTACTTGAATATCTCACTTATGAAAGGGGTAATAAAGTTTCGTAAGAAAGGGAAGCTTAGTCCCCGGTATGTAGGCCCATACCAAATTTTGAGACGTATTGGTAAGGTAGCCTATGAGATTGATTTGCCTAATGAGTTGGCATTAGTGCATCTGGTTTTCCATGTCTCTATGATTAAGAAGTGTGTTGGAGATACGACATCCATAATTCCCCTAGAAGGGTTGGGAGTTGATGGAAGTGTCTCTTATGAGGAAGTTCTAGTTGTGATTTTCGACCGGCAAGTTAAGAGGTTAAGGAATAAGGATATTGCTTCCGTAAAAGTGTTGTGGAGAAATCATTTGGTGGAGGGTGCTACTTAGGAGACCGAGGCCTATATGATGTCCCGATATCCTCATCTCTTTTCTTATACTCCTACTCTTGCTTGAAGTAATGAGTTCCTCTTGATCTCCTTAAGTTATGCATGTTCATGAAACCTTATGTTTTGAAAAAAAATGAGTTATATGATTGATTTTTTTTCTCATCTTGTTGTGTATGAAATATGAGTTGCCTATATGCTTCATGAAATGAATTGTTGAACATGCTTTAGTATGCCTTTTGAGAGTAAATTGCATATTGTCTCCATGAGATTGTGTTGAGCATGATTTTGAGCTTGGAGAAGTTAGTTCCTCCTAGAACATGAGAATTGTTGAAATGCAGAATGGGTTTGTAGAAGTAGTTCCTACTTGCTTGTGATACATTCAATGTGTTTAGTATGGAGTTGATGTTGCCTCCTTGTTTGTGTATTTTTATTATGTTTCCATGCATGATGGGCTGCTAGTACTGAGTCTTGACTTTCGTAAGGTGTCTAGAGCATCATTCGAGGACGAATGTTCCCAAGGGGGAGATAATGTGACACCCCGAAAACTGGTAGGCTAAGCTAGAGCTAAACGTGAGGATTAGATCCATGGAAGTGGGCAAGGGCCAAGGGAGAGGACTAGGGCAGTCCACTCTACCCTAGACACTACCTAAGCAACCGCGACGAGAACCATGATTCGTGGTGAGAACCACAGCTCATGGTGTGGCTCACGGTGGGCTAGGCAGTAGCCTCCCCAAAATTCCCAAAAATTAGCCTCCTCCACAATAGGCCACTTCACACCTCATGGTAAAGGCCACGGTACGTGGGAAAGCCCGTGGTGGTGCCTTAGGCTTTAAAGGCCAAGGGAAGGTGGGTTATTAATTGCCTCATGGTCCACGGATGGCACTACGGCTTGTGGTAGGGACTACAAACCTGGGAGAGGTCATGGAGTTGCCTTAAAATATAGGGGATTTGGGGGAAGGCTGCCTAGCCATTGCCTCATGGTCCACAAAGGGAACCACGGCTTATGGTGAAGACCACGGCTCATGGGACCTCACGTGGTCCTTGGGCAGTAGGCAGGCAAGGCAAGTATAAATGAGTAATTCCGGTTTTAATTTGACTAAAGCTATGTCATTTTTTTAACCCTAGGACACCTATATAAGTCATTTTAAGTCTAAAACTCACCCATTCAAGTCATACATTCCAAAACCCAAAAGCTTTCCTCAAATTTCCTCCCCTCAATTATTTCTCTCTCTAGAAACTAGAAGAAGAAAAAGAAGGAAGTTCAAGCTAGGTTCAACGTCAAGGATAAATTACTCAATTAAAGCTTAGCATTGGTCTTTGTTGTGAAGTTATGATAGCTTTCATCCATGGATATCTTTTATCCACGGAGTTCCTTCAAAATCCAATTTCGAAAGAAAGATAGAAATCCCCTATTGTTAGCGTTTGATTCAAAAGTCATGGGTTCCTTTCAAACTTGATTTTAATGGTTGAATTATGTTATTCAAAGCTTGAATTGATGATTTCCTATGGTTTTTATGATGTATCCCCAATAACCCATGTAATTCCCCTATTTCTCAATTGTGATCTTAGAATGTGGGTCTTTTTTATGAGAGAGGAATTTTATGAATTGATGCATGAAGTGATAGAGTCACATGGTTTACAATAAAATCCATGTCTAATTCTTGAATTCTAGATGTGATTATTGAAAGTAGGTTTTGAACCTTGAAAGAGTAAGTATGAGATTATGCATGTTCTATGAACTTTATGGAAATGCTTTAAGGATGCTTTGGGAGTAAAATGTCAATGATTATGATAATGTTGTTGTGTTTATTGAAAGTAAATTCTCATGAACACATAATGAAGATTGTAAGGTTGATAGGCTTTCTCACCTAATTGAATATAATACATACATGTAGACATGGATGGAGAAATTTTTTCTCACGCATAATCTAAGAACTATCCTAATTGACTAACTTGGATTGGCTGTCAAGGACATCCTTCCATGAGACTTGAGTTAAGTAAGACTTAATAAGTGCTCAGTGGGATTTATGCTTAGCATCGAGTGGATAGTCCAATGAGATGGAAGAATCTACGTCAGTTGAGTCCAGGCTTCAAATGTATGTCTGATGAGATCGAAGCCTTCTAGACTAGCTAAGTCTGGGTTTCTAGTAGAAATCTCTGTTTCCAATAAACTACGTGCCCCCGTAGGTTATCTAGCTAATGGATCCACCTAAGCGAACACACAATGGTTCTACCTTAGGCAAGTAGGACAACCCTTTTCAGTGTGGGTAACACCGGGTGATCATGTTATAGCTCACATGGTCTCATGTCGGTTAACGCTTATCTCCCACAACTAAACTAATAATGAACTAAGACATGTTTAACGAAGTATCTCGTAAGTGTTCAAAGATGTTAAAAATGATGCTAGCTTGCATTAAATATGATGATTATGACTTATGATTTCCAACTACCTCTATGATGATGTTAAACTTGGTAAATTGCATGCTTTGAAATGAAATGTCCCTTTTAGCATGTTCTAAATGTTTTCATGCATAGTAATCATACTTCGTGCATTTTTGTACTAACATATAGTGTTGCCTACATTTTTTCCAAAATTTAAGGTACGACAATCATGGTCATTTTCGTGTCGAAGTGTTGATCTTGAGATTCCAAGCTTTGGTGAGTCCTCATGCTTCGGGGAAGGAGTTTTATTGTTTAGTTCCTTTCTTTCATGCATTGTTACTTTTGAACATGATGTATGGGGTAGCCCAATTTCATTTAGTATTGTAATAGATGGCTATAATGAGACAGATGTCTAGACTTCCGCTTTCTTTTATGATAAACTTTTTAGACTTGAAATGTATTTTACTCTTATTGTTATACTTCTTATATTATGAGAACTAATTGACTTGAATGGAGTTCTTCGGGGTTTTATACGCCATGTTACATCAAGGGGTACCCCTGGGTCATGACCCTCCATAGGTGCAAGCTGCGGAGTTCTGTAACACCTCGGTCTCAGAAAGAGCTATATCTCTAAAGAATAAAATTAGAAAGAGCTAAATTGAGATTTGGTTTAAGTTACTCTTAAATTGTGAGTTAGGAATCAACTTAAAACAACCATAATTATCAGCACAAGATGAGTTAGGTGGCCCATGAGATATCAAATTGAAGGTCGTTGAGTTCACTTTCCAATGCCACCAAGTTTGCTAAATTCCGAGTTCGGATGAGGAAGATATGCCCATTTCAGTACAACATGTCTAGTTAAGAAATTTTATTTGAATTAAGGAAGGGTATTTTGGTCTTTTCCTTACCCTACTAAGACTACATGTTTTGTTTACCCAATAGGGGCTAAAAGCTGATTGAAATCAGTTTTCACTCAAGTCTAAAGAGTTCAAGTAACTAGGAAAAAGTTCAAAACGAGAAAAGAAGAAGTTTTCAAGAAGTTCTTTAAGATTTTGGGGAAATCGCCAAGAACTTAGTTCTTTCAAGGTATGTAAGTCTTCATAGTGATGGGTTTGTTTACCCTCACGCCAATCATGAGTTTCTAATTTCGAATTCACCCATGAGATTGAATATATTGAGTTCTTGATTGAGTTCTTTGAGGTTTTGTGCATCATTCGTTGATAGTGGAGTTTTGTTAAGTTGAGGATCTTCCGAATGAGTGTTGTTCTTGAGGTATTTTTAGTGAATTTTCATTTACTTGTGTTGGATAAATGAATCAAAGGTAGTTTAAAAGAAATCAATTGATTCTCGGTGAATTAGGAAGAAAAATTGAGAAGAAAAATTGGTCGAACCATTCTGGGAATGTGCTAGGGTGGCGCTCCCCTGGAATGCACCAGGGGGCTAGCACACTGTACTTGCAGTGCGCCACAAACCAGCCCCAGTAAATGGAGGGCTGGCGCAATGCACCAGCGATGCGCCAGGAGAGTCAGTCCACTTTCTCTTTCGTTCTTCAATCCGTGCTTGTTCCTTTGAGTCGAGCTTTCATTCACTGCTTAATCCTAACTATCTAAACCTTCTATAATCATTGGGAGATCCGTCATATAACTTAATAATAAATCTTAAATTCACTTTTCAAATTCAAGAAAAGATTAAGAGTAAAGTTCGAGTAAGTCTTTTGAGAAGTCTTTTTCAATCTTTTAAAACTTGAATTAAGACTTGAGTAAATGAGAATAAGAATAAGGAGAGTTGAGTTCATTTTTCAAAATGAGCATGAGGAGACTAAGTATTCCCAAGCATGTAATACTTTTACATTTAAAATGAGAAGAAACCTTGATTTCTAAATTAGTTCATGAGGAGTTTTTGAGCATTACCTCTTTCAAGATGATCCTTTAAGTAAATTATCTCAATTTGAGGAAGAGTTATGTTTTAATACATATGGAAATGAGTTAGATATTTTATTGGAAGTTTTATTGAGAACTGATATGCGGATGAGTTCAGACAAATCAAAATCCTCACAAACCTTGTATGCCAACATCGGTAAAGGATCATACTTTTTAGATGAGTCCTTATTACTATTAAGGAAAGCTTAGTGGCTCCACTTAGTTTGTATGTCTTATACTCCAGCAAGGTATAGGACAATTTTGGCAGCGTGGGCGAGACGTTGTATCATCACATAGTTCATAGTGATTGTTGTCGGTTACAGAATCTCCTAAATAAGAGTAAAGGGTTTATTATTATATTTTTATATAGATTGAGTTATTACCTACTATTTTAAAAGCTTTATTTATATTGCATCTTTATTGTTTCTTTTATATTGAATTGAGTTTAGTTGGCTTGAGATGAGGTGAGTATGTTCTTCCTTTTTATTAGTTCAAGCTTATGTATATGCTTTAGAGTTCCCCTTGCATGCTCGTACATTCAATGTACTGACACCATTTGTCCTATATCTTTCATGATGCAGATAGAGGTATTCAGGGTCATCAACAGGTGTCCTGATGATACCATTTGCAGTTCCAAATTTACTTTGGTGAGCTTTCTTGCTTCCAGAGGATTCCCCATTGACCTTCAGTCTTATTAAGATGTCATGGGTCTTGTCCTGACGTCTATCATAGTATTTAGAGGCTTCTTAGATAGTATTATTTTGAGGAGTCCACTCCATTTCTATTTTTAATGTTGAAGACTTGAGTTGCCTTTTTATGGCTAGTTGAACACTTTAAATATTCGAAGTTATTTATCTTGAGACTTTTGAGTAAATATTTGCAAAATGAGGTCACATATTGTTGAGTAAGTCTTACGCGAGTATGAGCCAGGCCAAGGGTTCGCTTAAGGACCAACAATGGTCCTCGAGTTCCAGTTATGGCTAGAGTGTAGGCTCAGGGTGTGACAAACTTTGTATCAAAGCCAGAGGTCAAGAGTCCTAAGGTGTCTATCAAGCCGTGTCTATAGAGTCTTAGTTATCGCTGTGAAGCGTGCCACATCTAAAATTAGGAGGCCACAAGATTTAGGAAATAATTCACTTGTTTTATACTATTTTCATGTGATAGAGTTTAACTCTATAAAAGTTCTCTTCTGATTCGTGCTTACGCGTATCTTTGTGATTATGCCTCCACGAAGAGTTATTCGAGGTCGTCCTTCTAAGAGAAATGTTGATCTTAAAGTATAAGGTGTACCCAATGAACAAAAAGTGCAACCTCAATGAGAGGTCACTAATGCTGAGTTTCGGGATGCTATTTGGATGTTGAGTCAGGTTGTGACCAGCCAAGCTGGGCAACAAAGAGATTTGTCAAGATGTGGCTGATACGTCCAATATCCATGAGTCCTTGAGGAAGAATCCTCTAGACTTCACATCGTCATGTGTCACTGATGATCCAGAAATCCTTGTGGAGGAACTATACAAAGTATTTGAGGTGATGTATTTTGCATATATTGAGCGTGTGGAGTTAGCCACATACCAACTCAAATGTGTTGCTAGGATTTTGTATGACCAATGGAAAAAGAGTAGAGCTGAAGGGGAACCAATAGTGAGCTGGGTTGTGTTTGAAAGTGCCTTCATGGGGTGTTTCTTTCCCCGTGAGTTTAGAGAGGCAAAGGTCAGAGAATTTCTCACTTTTAAGCAGGAATTCATGAGTGTGCATGAGTAAAACATCAAGTTCACTCAACTATCCCTCTAAGCTTTTGATATGGTTGCTGATATGAAGAGCAAGATGAGTTTGTTTGTGTCTGGGTTGTCTCGCTTGTCAAGTAAAGAGGGTAAGGCAACTATGTTGATATGGTACATGACCATAGACAATCCTATGATCCATTTGCAATAGGTTGAGGAGGACAAGTTGAGAGATAGAGAAGAGTTCCATAGAAAGAAGACTATGACAACAGGTAATGAATCCGAGCAGCAGAAGGCCAGTATTGCAAGCTAGTCATCTTTTACACAAAAGAAGACTGGACCTACTCTCTCATCTACTAGTGCACCTGCACCAAAGAACAAAGGTTAATTCAGGAATCAGAATTCGTAGAACTTCAGAGCTCGACCTGTTCAGTCTTAAGGTAGTGCGTCACAAGGGTCCAACTGGACTCCTGCATGTGCTAACTGTGGTAGGAACCACTAAGGTGCATTTCTTGATGGCTTTACTAGATGTTTCAAGGGTGGTTAGATAGATCACTTCATGAGAGAGTGCCCTAAGAACATGCAAGGTAATCGTAATGGGGGTAATAGAGCCCAATCTTCTACAACGGTTCCGGCAGACAAAGCTACACCTACAGAAGCAACTTCAGGAATAGGCAGAGGAGTAAACCATCAGTATGCTATCACCAGTTGCCAAGAGCAAGAGAATTCACCTCATGTTGTCACTGGTATTATAAAAGTCTTTACTTTTGATATATATGCATTTCTTGATCCAGGTGTGGGTCTATCTTTTGTGACTCCGTATATTGCTATGAGTTTTGATATCCTTCCCGAGTGACTTCTTGAACCCTTCAGTGTTTCCACACTCGTTGGTGAGTCTACTCTACCTAAGAGTTTATCATGATTGTACAATCTCTATCAATCACAATGACATAATAGATGACTTAGTCAAGTTAGACATGGTGAGACTTTGATGTTATTCTGTGTACGGACTGGCTTCATGTTTGTTATGCCTCAATTTGTTATAGAACTCGAGTAGTAAAGTTCTAGTTTCCTAATGATCCTTCTAAAGAGTTGAGGAGTAGTTCAGCAGCGCCTAAGGGTCAATTTATTTCATACCTTAAGTCCAGAATATTAGTTCTGAAGGGGTGTGTCTATAACTTCGTCTGAGTTAATGACTCTAGTGTTGAGACACCACCTATTCAGTCAATTCCAATTGTGAGTGAGTTCCCAGAGGTATTTATAGATGTTCCTCTCGGAGTCCCTCCTGAGAGAGAAATTGACTTCTCTATAGATATTCTTCTTGATAGTCGACCTACTTCCATTCCGCCATAAAGAATGGCTAGTGAAAAGCATTAAAAGGGAAGTTGAAAGACCTTCTTGACAAAGGTTTTCTTTGACCTAGTGTTGCCCCTTGGGGCGCTCCGGTCTTATTTGTGAGGAAGAAAGATGGTTCTTTTATTTTGTGTATTGATTACCACAAATTGAGTAAGGTTACTATAAAGAATAAGTATCTCCTTCTGAGAATTGATGATCTTTTCGATCAACTTCAGGGTGCCACTAGATTTTCTAAGATAGACCTCAGATCTAGCTATCATCAATTGAAGTAAGAGAAAGTTTCATCACGAAGAGAACATTTAGGACCTGCTATGGTCATTATGAGTTTCTAGTTATGTCTTTTGGTTTGACTAATTCCCTTGCAGCATTCATGGACCTTATGAACAGGGTATTTAGTGATATGTTTGTTATCATGTTTACTAATGACATCCTGATTTATTCGAGGCATGATAAGGATCATGCTAGTCATCTCACAATAGTTCTCCAAACTATCAGAGATAAAGAGTTGTATACCAAATTTTCCAAGTGTGAGTTTTGGCTTGAGTCAATGGCATTCTTAGGCTACATTGTTTCTAGTGAAGCGATTCGAGTTGACACTCAAAAGATTAAGGCAGTAGAGAACTGGCCCAGACCCACATCTCCAACTGATATTAGGAGTTTCTTGGTATCGAAAGGTTACTATAGAATGTTTGTCGAGCGGTTCTCATCTATTTCATCCATGTTGAAAAAGTTGACTTAGAAGACAATAAACTTTCAATGGTCTGAATGTTGTGAGAAAAACTTTCAGGAATTGAAAAGACGGTTGACTACTACCCCTGAGTTGACCCTACTAGAGGGTACACAGGGGATTGTTGTGTACTGTTATGCGTCCAGATTTGGACTTGGTTGTTTTTTGATGCAGAATGACAATGTTATAGGCTATGCCTCCAAGAAACTTAAAACTACCAAGAAGAAATACCCAACTCATGATCTCGAGTTTGCTTCTGTAGTGTTTGCTTTAAAAATATAGTGTCACTATCTTTATGGTGTTCATGTAAATGTGTTCACTGGTCACAAGAGTCTTCAATATGTGTTTTGTAAGAAAGAACTTAATCTCAAGCAGAGGAGCTAGTTGGAGTTACTCAAGCATTATTACGTGAGTATTCTATATCACATAGGTAAGGCTAATGTTATTGTTATTGCTATGATAAGGTTTTCTATGGGTAGTACTTCCTATGTCGAGGAGGGAAAGAAGTAATTAGCCAAAGATGTCTGCAAACTTGCATGATTGGGGGTCCGGTTAATGGATTCTAATGAAGGTTGAGTGGAGGTGATGAATGAGGCTGAATCATCACTAGTGTCTGATGTCAAGGAGAAACAAGCTAAAGACCCCATTTTTGCTTGAGTTGAAGGCAAATGCTCATAAGCAAAAAGTGATGGCTTTTGAAAAAGGGGGAGATGGTGTGTTGAGGTATCAAGGTAGATTGTGTACACCAAAGGTGGACGAACTCAAGAGAGGATCATGGAGGGAGCTTATAGCTCCAGATATTCGGTCCATCCTTTTACCACAAAGATGTACCGTGACCTACGAGAAGTATATTGGTGGAGTAGCATGAAGAGGTGTACTGTAAAGTTTGTTGCTACGTGCCTGAATTGCAAAAAAGTCACGTTAGAGCACTAAAGTCCCAATAGTATGGCTCAAAACACAGATCTTTCAAAATGGAAATGGGATATGATCAACATGGATTTCATTATTGGGTTACCGCGATCTCTCAGGCAACATGATTCAATTTGGGTGATTGTAGATCAGATGACTAAATTAGCCCATTTCTTACCTGTAAAGACTACCTTTTCGGTAGAAGATTATGCCAGATTATATATTCAAGATATAATTAGACTTCATTGACTACCAGTGTCGATCATTGCAGATAGTGGTGCACAATTCAGGCTTCAAAGGTAATTTTGAGTACTGCTTTCCATCCTCAGACTAATTGTCAAGCAGAGCACACAATTCAAACTTTAGAGATATGTTGAGGGCTTTTTTGATCGATTTCAAAGGTAATTGGGATGATCAGTTACCTCTTATAGAGTTTTCTTACAATAATAGTTATCACTCTAGCATCTATATGGCTCTCTATGAGGGTCTTTATGGGAGAAGATGTAGATCTCCTACTGGATGGTTTGACGTTGGTGAAGCTGGGTTAAAAGGACCAGACTTGTTTCATCAAGTTATGTAGAAAGTGAAGATCATTCAAGAAAGGTTGAAAACAACGCAATGTCGTTATAAATCCTATAAAAATGTTATGAGAAGAGACTTGTTGTTTGAGGTGGATGACTGGGTGCACTTGAAGGTTTTACCCATGAAGGGTGTTATGAGGTTTGGTAAGAAGGGGAAACCCTGTCTCCAGTATATTGGTCGTTACAAGATATCAAAGAGAATTGGCAATGTAGCTTATGAGTTGGAGCTACTATCAGAGTTGGCAGCAGTCCATTAGGTATTTCACATTATTATGTTGAAAAAGTTTATGGGCAACCCTTCTCTTATTATACCTAATGAGAGTATTGGTATTAAGGAAAACCTATCTTATGAAGAGATACCCATTGAGATACTTGATCATCAGGTTCACAAGTTGAGAACCAAGGAGGTAGCATCAGTCAAGGTTTTATGAAGGAAGCAGTTTGTTGAGGAAGCTACTTGGGAGGGTGAGGAGGATATGAAGAAGAGATACCCACACCTCTTTTCTTTCGGAGAAATTACAGACCAAGGTAATGAGTTTTTGTAAAACACTTTTTAAATTTATACTTTATATTGTGTTACATTGCATGTTGGGTATTTGAGTTGGGTGTTAGAGGTTTCTACCCTCAGTTCTATTTAAAGTGATCTCATTCGAGGACGAATGTGCCCAATGGGGAGATATTGTAATACCTCGGTCTTAAGAAATTTGCTAAATTCCGAGTTTCTATCCAACTCCAACGTGTTTGCTAAATTCCTAGTACGAATGAAGGAGATATGCATGTATGTGTACAGCCTGTCTAGTTAAGGAAATTCATCCGAATTAAGGAGGGGTATTTTGGTCTTTTCATTAACCCACTAGGCCTACACTTTTTTTTCACCCAATTAGGGGTCAAAGCTAATTAAAATCTATTTTCACTCAAGTCTAAAACGTTCGAGAAACTGTGGTAAAGTTTAAGAGGAGAACAGAGGAAGTTTTCAAGATTTTGGGGAATCGCCAAGAACATAGTTCTTTCTAGGTATGTAAGTCTTTATAGTGATGGGTTTGTTAACCCTCACGCCAATCATGAGTTTCTAGTTTCGAATTCAACCATGAGATTGAGTATATTGAGTTCTTGGAGGTTTTGTGCTTCATTCTTTGATAATAGAGTTTTGTTAGTTATTTAGGTGAGGATCTGGCAAATAAGTGTTGTTCTTGAGGCATTTTTAGTGTATTTTCAATTACTTGTGTTAGGTCAATGAATCTATGGGATTTTTAAAGAAATCAATTTATTCTAGGTAAATTAGGACCAAAATCGAGAAGAAAAATTCATCGGAACATTCCGAGAATTTGTTGGGGCAGCGGGCCCCTGATCCGCCGGGAGGGCTGGCACTTGGTGCCTACAGTGCGCCACAAACTAGCCCCAGTTAATGGAGGGCTTGCGCGGCGCGCCACAGACGCACCAAGAGTATCAATCCACTTTCCCTTCCGTTCCTCGAGCCCTATTTGTTCCTTTGAGTCGAGCTTTCATTCACTTTTTCATGATACAAATACAGGTATTCAGGGTCATCAATAGGCGCTCTGTTGATAGCACTTGCATTTCCAGATTTGCTTTGGTCAGCTCCTTACGTACAGAGGATTCCCCATTCACCTTTTTGTGTTGTTAAGATGTCGTGGGTCTTGTCCTGACGTCTATCATAGTATTTAGAGGCTTCTTAAACAATAGTATTTTAATGAGTCTTTTCTTATTCCATTGTTAATGTTAAAGACTTGAGTTGCCTTTTTATGGCTAGTTGAATGCTTTAAATATTCTATGTTATTTATCTTGAGACGTTTGAGTAAATCTTTGCAAATTAAGGTTATATATTGTAGAATAAGTCTTCCGCTAAGTATTGAGCCAGGCCAAGGGTTCACTTCGGGACCAACAATTGTCCTCCAGTGCGAGTTACGTATGGTGTAGACTCGAGGATTGATGGATTATCGACTCCTCAATCTCCTGTAGCTTCATCAATGTCATGGCAATCCGCTGCTCATCCTTCTCTCTCCGTTCTCCTCTTTATTTGTTTCCTCAACCAAATCATCATCGTCCCAATCCTTATCTCTGTACTTTTCATCAACATTAACAGCCACAATATCATCACTAGTAGCACCACCCACACTCGTTTGCTTAGCCACATTAGTAGGAACCTCAACACTTCACACAGAGGTAGGCATAAACTCAAGTGCATCCGGCAATGGAACCTTACCCCATAGCATAAAAACTTATGTGGACCTTGGCTTGACAACATCAACCCGAAGAGTAGTAAGCTCAGCCCTCATAATAGTAAAATCATCAGAGCTACCCTCTATATTTTCTCTAGCCTCCATCCTAACTCTAAAATTATCTAATATCACATTATGTGGCACTAAAGTGGGCTCACACTAAGTCAACTTATCTCTTAGGGGAGTAGATCGGGCTTTATTGCCCATTTGGTAGATCATGGCCTAGTTCAAGCGGGGTCGAGATATATGAGTAGGGGCAGGTGCAGTAGCAGTGGAAGTTAATGGCACATAAAAGGTTTGTGGTATACCTGAAAACTCCACAGAAGGAGAGGATGGAGTGGCCTCGGCCTCATGAGTAGCAGGAACGACTATGAGCGTAGTGTCTAGTAGTGGCGACTTCCTTTAAATTGCATCATCCCACAAGTAATCTGCCTCTATCCTCCGAGTTGCATTGTTCCATAAGTAATTTACATCTATCCTCCAAATTGCATTGGAGGAGAAGGCGTTGATTCTCACATTAGTCCTCTCTCGTAAAGGAACATCCACTTCCTCACACATATGTATTTTCAAGACGGGGAATAGAAGAGGAGTATGATCCTACCGAGCTCTCATCAACATTTCTTCAACATTAAGCCTACAAGCACTAATCTCATTCCTATCCATGATAGTGTCATTTAGTACGGCTTTTGGAAGCCGGAGAATGCACTCATTGGGAGTTGGCATGATATTACTACTAATGAACCCAAACAAATATCTAGAGCCAACATTCATATCCATATTTTCTATTTTTGCTCCCTCAACCATCCATGTTGGGGAGATGTCTGAGATGAGAGAGGCCAACAATCCCTTTAGTTACTCTAAATCTTGATTTATCCAGAGCTTGTAATACCTACTTCTGCCACCTTTTGTGCCTAATATCTAATTTATCTTTCCCACGTGGCATTGAACTATCTTGCCACGAACATTGACCTCCCCCACCAATTTCCATGATGTGGCCTTCCTCTTCTTAGGCAATGTTTTTGTATAAACTACATAGAACTCTCTTACCCATGCCAGGACATAAGGAGATTGGACACATATCAACCTCTTGAAAGCATGGAATTGTTCATATCCCAGATGGTCGGATGCTCACTTTATCACTCCATCTGTGGAGATTCGTCTCTCATCAATGATTGTACGTTCTCCAACTGCTTTGAGCCTCTTGAGAGCCCTTAAAGAGATTATCGGGAGAACACGAGCGGTAAGTTCTTGAGCTTGAGAAGGCTCTAACTACTTGGACCAAATATCCATCTATTTTTGAACAACCACCTTCATTTGCTTTTCACTCACACGCATAGAGGAGCGTGTAGTGATTTGTTGTTGGATGGGAAACTTAGAGGGCCCGTTAATTTCTATCTACTTATTCCTTTTCTAAAGGGGGGGGGAGTGGGGTCTCTATCAGATTCTTTATCTGAAGTCACAACTCATTTGCCTTTTGTTCTGGTCAATTCTAGGGAAGGCACAATCATTCAAACACAGATTCGGTGAAGGTTAGTTCAAATCAAACCCAAAAGAAAACATAGCTCAAAACTAGGGTCTGAGGCTTCCTGAATGGGAAGGAGACTCACCTAACAGGTTAGGCGAGCTCGTCAAAGTTGATAGTGCACAAATTTATCGAACTCACGCATAAAGGGCGGAGTCATTTCTAACTCGGTGATTCGTTGAATTTTTTTCACTGAAAATGACACTGTAAAAATTAAAAAGAACAAGTATAAAAGGGGTGTCCACTCCAACTTAGTGATACGTTGAGTGGGTTGTGGTGAACTAAGAAAAGCCCGCCGGATGGAATACTATGTAGGTCACATATCCAAGCATAGAAGGCGGTCTAGGGGCCAACTCGATGACTCGCCTAGTTACCTTGGCGAGCTAAAACAAGCTAACATGTAATTTTCAACCCAGTGCCTATTTTCAACATTTCAATACCAATATACAGTGATACCTAATTACCAATGGGTTCTACAATCTACCCACATTATTTTATACCCAACTATAGTTAGACTTCTCGAAATTGCATGCATTAGACTAATTACCCACTTCAATCAATCTCTTTCAAGCATCAATCAAAGATCTAGACTAGGATTATGTTTGCATCCTTAAACTATGAGTTAACCCTATGCTTATTAGTCCAAAACCATGAATGAAAAGAAATAAAATAGAACAAAACATAATACTCACTACATTAAATAAACACCCAACCCCATAATTGCACCCTTAGAATTTGGGTTGTAGCAACCTATCACAAAAAGAAAAGAAATTTAACCTATCATGAAAGTAGTCAGGGATGTGATTAAGTTAAGAAATTCAAATCAACATCAACTTTGATTTCAACTTCAAATTGTCAAATTCAAGAGTAGAAGTTGAAACCCCAAAAATAAGAATATTTCTCTCAAACTCATACAAAGTTAAGAACTCAAAAACTCTAATGTAAAAATCTCTAATTCTCCCTTTTGTAAAAGTCTTTCATTTTCTCTCTCCTTTGGGCTATTTATAGTTTTTCAGAATTTGACCCAAAATTCAGTACATGACCACTACATCGACGTTAGTCAAGCTCGCCAAGCTGATTCGATAGATCTTCATATTCTAATTCGCTCGCCTTTCTCCTGCTTTAGGCTTTAGGTGTCTGAACCTTAGTCAACAAGCTCATTTAAGTATGTCTTTCACCTTCAATGAATCACGAGTATCACCTTTGTTTTCCTTTTAAGCCTAAATATTTTATCCATGTCATGTCACCTTTGGCGATGGTCATTTAGTTCGCCCACCACATTTGGCAAGTGGTCATTTCATTATTCAGTTCACCGACCTATCTTGAATTTTTAGTTGTGAGTACTGTCACTTTAGGCGAGGTTGTGCAAATTTGGCAATCCATTCTTTTGATTCGGTGATTAATAGTGCTGAGTTGACACTTCTTTCCATGTTATTGGCCTTTCTTCCAAGTATACATCCTCGTCTTGTCCATTAGACATCATAGCTGCAAAACATCAAAATATTATCAGAATAGGACATAATTACGCATTGAGGACACTAATTGTTGAACTAAATTGCCCTCAATTTAGTGTAAATCTACCACTAATCAACACCCCAAACTTAACTTTTTGCTTATCCTCAAGTAAATCAAGAACAAAATTAGTTCAACAATGGTGTCTATGAAAGTTCATTATGAGAACTAATATGCAAGTTACATTACAAGACAGCTCTCAAGAAAATACAACACTCAATCATTATGAAAAGGCTTCAAATATTGACTAGCGGATAGAGATTTAAGCTCAAGCTCACTATTGCTTCTTCACTTATGCAAACCACGTTTCAACAAATTGATTCAAGTTCTCTCACATCAAGAACGATTTCATGCTCTCACAAAGAAAATCATTAACGAAGTTAGGAATCACCACAACCCTTGATCTACTAAAGAGAAATACATGCAAGCTTCACCACATAGGTTTGCCCATATTTTCCAATCATCACACAATCTAGTTTATGAAAGATCTCAAGGGTCTTTTAGGCTTGTAATGGAGCTGACGGTTAAGGTATGGTTAATTGGTTCAGTGACTTCACATTTTGAAAGGATTGTTTCAATCATCTTCACCTCTTCTAAAGTTCTTTCCATTCTTTTGACTTGGGAACTCAAACTTTGACTTGTCAAACATTTTATTTAATACCCCTTTTATTTTCTCAAATCTTTTTTTTCAATTGAATTTTCCACATTTTTTTCATCACAATCCTTTTTTTATAAGGAGGGGTTCCTTATTTTGTAACACACTTCAAAGTTAAATCTCCATTTTCTTTCTTTTCCTTCGACCCATGGAGTCCCCAAATTCCTGTATTTCAAATAGTAAAATTCCCCAATTAGCTAGGGTTTTCTTCAATTACCATGGGTTATTTTGATTATTGATCTTAATGGTTTAATTATGTCTAAATATGCAAGAATTGATGATTTATAATGCTTTTATGATGTTTCCCCTATGAACCCATGCAAACCCCCATGTTTTTCGAATTGTGATCTCCTAGGGTTGGGTTGTTGATTATGAAATAGGAGACTTATGATCTAAAGAATGAAGTAATAGAATTACATTAATTTATGATAAAATATCTATCTAATGTTAGAATTCAAGATGTGATAATTGAAAATTGCTTTGAACCTTGAAAGGGGAAAGTATGAGTTTATGCATGATCTTATGAAACCTCTGTAAATGCTTTAAGGGTACTTTGAGAGTAAAGTGCCCATGTTGTTGTTGTTGTTGTTGTGTTATTGAAAGGTTATTCTCATAAAACACTTACAATCATGATGTGAAAGGTTTTCTCACATAGAAAGGATTCTTAGGTTGAAAGGCTATTCTCACGTATTTGAATCAATGAATAAGAGTTATTCTAATGATCTAGCTTGGATTGGCAATATTACATGCCTTTCCATGGATATGAGAATAAGTAAGAAAATACTATTCTGTGGGAATTAAGCTTAGCACCGAGTGGATATTGACATTGAGATGGGATCTCTCCAGTTAGTAGAGGCAGGGTTCTAGAAGAAGTCTCATTAGATGGAAGCTCTGCCGTTAGTAGAGACCGGTTTCCTAGTAGCAATCTTATTTTCCCTTAAACTAAGTGCGCTCATAGGTTGATTAGTTAGTGGATCGAGTTAAGCTACTTGTTCATGGTTCTACCATAGGCACATAGAACAACCCTTTTCGGTGTGGGAGACACCGGGTGATCATGTTTTAGCTCACATGGTCTCTATGTCGGTTAAGGCTAATTTTCCCACATCAAGATGACTAATAAACTAAGGTTACTTAAAGAAGTATCTTATATGTGTCCAAAGGCTTAAGGATTATTTAGCTTACATTAACCATGAAGGTTTGACTTATATTTTCTAACCCTCTTATATCAAGTTTTATTGATCAAATTGCATGTCACAAAATAAAATGTCTTTCTTAGCATGTTTTAAATGTTTTTATCCATAGATATCATACTTCGTGCATTTTTTTTACTAACTCATACTCTTGCCTACATTTTTCCCAAATGTAGGGTCCAACATGTAGGGTTTCGATTCTAGTGGCTAGAGCTTGGACTTTGATTCTTTCCGAGCTTCGTGAGTCCTCATGGTTCGAGGATGGACTTTTTTTATTGTATTTTCATTTTTTGTATCTCCTTTTTGAACATGATGTATGGGCTAGGCCCACATTCATTCTATTATAATAGTTGGCTATGTGGAGACATGAGTTAGACTTCCACTTTTCTAAAAGAACTCTTTTGGACTTAAATGTTGTTTTACTCTTTATTGTTCTATTACTTTATATTATGATATGCTAAGTTGCTTGTATGGAGTCCGTCGGGGTTATATGTGCCATGTTATGTATAAGGGTACCCCTAGGTCGTCATAAACTTGGTATCAGTGCAAAGGTTTAGTATGCTCTTAGGATGTCTCATGAGACATGTCTAGTAGAGTCTTGTGCATGAGTGTGAAGCGCGCCACATTTATGAATGAAAGGCTACACGATGATGAGGAAACTCCACTTCTTTCATTACTCTTAAGTCGTGCCATAGAGTTTAACTCTATAAAACTCTCTCTTCTAATCCTTACCTTATGCTCTTCAAGATATGTCTACTCAAAGGGGTTTTACTAGAAGGAATGTGAAGGAGAACGTGGAACAAAAAGCTCCTCCCCAAGCTCCTCCTCAAGCTCCGACCGATCCCTTGGCCGAACAAGTTACTAATGCAGAGTTTAGATCGTCTTTTAAGGGGTTGTCCCAAGCCATGACGGCTCAAGCCAATACAGAGATGGTAGTCCTCATGAACCTAAGTATGGGTACGGCGGCTTCAAGAGTGAGGGATTTTATGAGGATGAACCCTCCAAAATTTCATGGCTCCAAAGTTGAGGAAGATCCTCAAGTGTTTACCGATGAGGTCTATAAGGTACTTGCTATCATGGGAGTGACTCAGGGAGAAAAGGCAGAATTGGCCTCCTACGAATTGAAAGGTATTGGTCAAGTTTGGTACAATCAATGGAAGGAGGCTAGATCGGTGGGAGCGGGTCCTATTGAATGGGAAATGTTCAAATACGCTTTTCTTGATAGATTCTTTCCCGTAGAGACGAGGGAATCCAAGGTGCTAGAGGTCATTAACTTTCGTCAAGGAAACATGAGTGTGAGGGAATACACTCTAAAGTTCATTCAATTGTCTAAATATTCTCCAACAATGGTTGCAAATTTAAGAGCTAGAATGAGTAAGTTTGTATCGGGTGTGCCCGAAATGGTGGTTAAAGAGTGCCGAACCACCATGCTCATTAGGGACATGGACATCTTTTATCTGATGATACATGCACAACAAATTTAAGATGAGAAACCTAAAGAGAAGTCTAGGGAGGTAAAAAGGGCTAAGATCGGTGATGGCAATTTCTCACATGCTAGATCCAATGGACATTGTTGTCCTAAGTTTAGTCAAGGGTTTTCCGGTCATGGTTCCTCTGATTCTCTACCTAAGTTTAACAAGAATGGGATGTATAACCCTAAACCTCAAGGAGGTAATTGAGGTGGATCTTATTTGGATAGGTCTACTTGTGCCAAATGTGGGAAGAAACATGATGGTAAGTGCCTAGTCGGCACCGATGGATGCTTTAGTTACGGGAATAGGGGACACAAAATGAGAGATTGCCCCATGCTCACGACAAAGGGAAAGGAAGGCAAGCAAGCTCCTCCTAGCAGTTCGAATTCCAATGCTCCAAAGTAAAATCGCTTCTATGCTCTCCAAACCAGAGGTGACAAAGAAGGTTCTCCGCATGTAGTGATCGGTATGTTTAATTTTTTTCAACATGATGTGTACGCCTTGCTTGATACAGGTACTACTTTGTTCTTTGTAACACCTTATGTTTCTATAAAGTTTGATGTGCTCCCTGAAATATTGTTAGAACATTTTTCTATCTCTATTGCTGTTGGTGATTCTATGGTGGCTAAGAAGGTATATAGAAAGTGTCCCATTTATTTATCCCATAGAATTACTCTTGTAGACTTGGTAGAACATGACATGCTAGACTTTGATGTCATTCTTAGGATGGATTGGTTGCATTCTTGCTATGCTTCCATAGATTGTAGGACTCGAGTGGTAAGATTTCACTTTCCAAATGAGCCTATCCTTGAGTTGAAGAGGGGAAATTATGTGCCCATGGGACAGTTTATCTCTTGACTGAAAGCTAGGAAGATGATCGCGAAGGGTTGCATTTATCATCTAGTTAGGGTGACGGAGGCAAATTCTGAAACCCCTACTCTTGAGTCGGTCCCCATAGTTTATGAGTTTACGGATGTTTTTCTGCTGATTTACCTGGTATTCATCCCGAATGAGAAATTGACTTCGGTATTGACCTTTCTCCTGGATATGCAACCTATCTCTATTCCTCTTTATAGAATGGCTCTGGCGGAACTTAAGGTGTTGAAAGATCAATTGAAAGATTTGCTGGATAAGGGCATCATCTGACCGAGTATCTCTCCATGGGGTGCTCTGCTGTTGTTTGTTAGGAAGAAAGATGGTTTACTTTGTATGTGTATTGATAATCGGTAGTTGAACAAAGTGACCATTAAGAACAAATTCCTCTCCCAAGAATAGACAATTTGTTTAATCAACTTCAAGGGGCCAGTTATTTCTTTAAGATCGATCTTCGTTCAGGTTACCATCAATTGAGGGTAAGGGATGGTGATATTCCAAATATGACTTTTCAGACTCTGTATGGTCATTATGAGTTTTTGGTAATGTCATTTGGGTTGGGTAATGCTCCGGCATCATTTATGGACTTGATGATTAGGGTATTTAGACAATACCTTGATATGTTTGTAATTTTGTTTATCGATGACATTTTGATCTATTCAAAGAGTGAGAATGAGTATAGTAATCATTTGAAGATTGTCTTGCAAGTTCTTAAGGACCAATAAATTTTTGAAAAGTTTATCAAGTGTGAATTTTGGCTAAGGTCCGTAGCTTTTCTTGGGCATTTTGTGTCAAGTAGAGGTATTGAGGTAGATCCTATCAAGACGGATGCGGTCAAGAGTTGGCCTAGACCTTTAACTCCTTCCAATATTAGAATCTTTTTAGGTTTGGCTAGTTACTACAGAAGGTTTGTTGAGGGGTTTTCCTCCATTTCTTCTCCTTTGACGGCATTGACTCAAAAGAAGGCTAATTTTTTATGGTCGAAAGCTTGTGAGGAAAGTTTCCAAAAGTAGAAAGATAGACTTATGTCCGCTCCGGTGCTGACCTTACCATAAGGTAAGAATGACTTTGTGGTGTATTGTGATGCCTCTAGAGTTGGGTTGGGATGTGTGCTTATGAAACATGGTAAAGTCATTGCTTATGCTTTGAGGCAACTTATGATCCATGAGAAGAATTTTCCTACCCATGACCTTGATTTAGCGACGGTTTGTTTTGCCTGAAAGATATGGAGGAATTATTTGTATGAGGTTCATGTTGATGTGTTCACTGATCATAAGAGCTTGCAATATGTGTTTAGTTAAAATGACCTAAATCTTCGCCAAAGAAGGTGGCAAGAACTATTGAAGGATTATGACATGAGTTCCCTGTATCACCCCGGTAAGGAAAATGTTATAGCAGATGCTCTTAGTCGACTATCAATGTGTAGTGTTTCTCATGTGGAAGATACAAAGAAAGTGTTAGCCTGAGATGTCCATAGATTGGCTCGATTAGGTGTTCGACTAGTGGATTCCACCAAGGGTGGTGTTATGATTCATAATGGGTCTGAATCGTCCTTTGTGATGGATGTAAAGGCTAAGAAAACTCTTGATCCAATTTTGGTAGGATTAAAAAAGACGGTATACAAAACGTCCATTGCGGCTTTCTCCCAAGGGGGAGATGGAGTACATTGATACCAAGGTCGGTTATGTATTCTAAATGTTGATGACTTCAAGGAATAGATTTTGGAAGAAGCTCATAGTTCTTGGTATTTTATTCACTCGAGGGCCACCAAGATGTACTGTGACTTACGGGAGATCTATTGGTAGAATGCGATAAAGAAGAATATTGTTGGATTTGTGGCTAACTGTCCTAATTGACAACAAGTGAAGGTTGAACATCAGAAACTAGGAGGTTTATGCTATGATATTAGTATCCCTACTTGGAAGTGGGAAGATGGAATTTATCGTAAGGTTTACACATACATGAAGGCAACATGGCTCGATATGGGTAATAGTTGATCGGATGACTAAATCTGGTCATGTCATTCCCATCAAGGTTTCCTATTCGGCAGAAGAGTATGCTAAGTTGTACTTGAGAGAGATGGTAAGGTTACATGGAGTACCCTTGTCCATAATTTCCAATCGAGGTACCCAATTTACTTCACATTTTATAAAGTCATTCAAAAAGAGTCTTGGTAACAAGGTTATGATTAGCACAACTTTTCACCGCAAATCGATGGGCAAGCGGAGAGTACTATTCAGACTTTAGAAGACATGTTGAGGGTTTGTGTGATAGATTTTAAGCGTAATTGGGATGACCATTTACCGTTAATCGAGTTTTCTTATATAAACAACTATCACTCGAGTATCGACATGACTCCATTTGAGGCTCTCTATGATAGGTGTGTAGATCTCCTATAGGATGGATTAAGGTGGACGAAGTTGCTCCCATAGGTCCAGAATCGGTGCATGAGGGCATAAAGAAGATTTGGCTTATTAGAGAGAGGTTAAGAACGGCCCAAAGTTGGCAATAGTAGAAGTAGGGATCTTGAATTTGAGGTTCATGTTTGGGTTTATTTGAGAATCTCACCCATGAAAGGTGTTATGAGGTTTGGGAAGAAAGGAAAGCTTAGTCCCCGTTTTGTAGGCCCATATAAGATTTTGAGGTGTGTTGTCAAGGTTGCATATGAGCTAGATTTGCCAAATGAGTTGTCATCGGTGCATCCGGTCATCCATGTCTCTATGTTGAAGAAAGTGTTGGGGATCCAACATCTATAGTTTCCTTAGAGGGTTTTGAGGTTAAAAAGAATCTTGCTTATGAAGAGGTACCTATTGAGATTTAAGTAAAAAAGTTGAGAAACAAGGAAGATTCCTCCGTAAAGGTGTTATGGAGGAATCACTTAGTTGAGGGTGCTACTTGGGAGGCCGAGGCAAATATGAAGTCCCGATATCCTCATCTCTTTCCTTCTACTCCTATTATAGCTTAAGGTAATGAGTCCCTCTTTGTTTGTTCTATGTGTTGGGAGTCATGTGTGATTTAGTTGTTTCCATGATTTCCCTTATGATTAGGCATGTTCATGAGAAAGCTTAAATTTTGAAAGAAATGGCTTATATGATTTACTTTCCTCATGTTGTTGTGCATTGTGTATGAGTTGCCTATAGACTTCATGAGATGATTGTTGTATATGCATTAGATGTGTTTTTTATAAATGAAATGCATAAAGGCTCCATGAGATTGTGTTGAGCATGTTTTGTCTTGGAGAATGTAATTCCTCCTTGACTATAAGAGATTTTGAAATTTCATGCATTTTGGGTTGTTAGATGTAGTTCCTACTTCCTTATGATGCATTGAGTATGTTTAGCTTGGAGTAGATGTTTTCTCCTTGAATTTGTGCATTTTGATGAGATTGCATCCATGATGGGTTGTTAGAGTTAACTTCACCTCTATGTGATGTTTGGAGAATGTCCTAGCTTGGAGTCAATAGTTCCTCATTGTTTGTATGCATTACATCGTAGCTTGGGTTGTTAATTCCTCTCCTACTCTTTTAGAACCAGTTTAAATCTCATTTTAGGATGAATGATCCCAAGTGGGAGATATTGTAACGACCCGTATCCAAAAAGGGATAAAGAGCCAAAAATTTAGAACCTGCAGGTGCCACCGACGAGGACAATAGATGGTCCGTAGGTGGGGTCCGTGGGATGGCCACCCTATCTTAGTTCAATGGTCCAGGACTACGGCTCGACCTACATACTATAGATCAGATCACGGCCTGTGGTTAGAACCCCCAAAACATAGTATTTGACCATCAAATGACGGTCCACCAGGACGGGCCGTGGGTCAGACCATGGTCTGTGCATGGTCACCCGACGTTAATTTCAGGGTGAGTTGGGTCTTTTCCTAATTAATTAGTTCATACACTATGTCATTTAGCCTACATTTAGAACCCCTATATAAGTATTTTTACCACAAATTAGACCCTTTTAATTCATTCTTCCTAAATCCCAAAAGAAAACCAACTCCTCTCAAATATTCTCTCTATAACATGAAGAAGAAGGAGAAGAAGAAGATTCAACTAGGGTTTGAAGTCAAGGATACAAATTCTCCATTGAAGATAGGCAATTGAACTTGAGGTATGGTAGCTTTCATCCATGGGTTCCTTCCACCCATGGAGTCTCCAAATTCCTCTATTTGAAATAGTAAAATTTCCCAATTAGCTAGCGTTTTCTTCAATCACCATGGGTTCTTTTGATAATTAATATTAATGGTTTAATTATGCCTAATTATACATCAATTTTTGATTTACAAAGTTTTTATGATGTTTCCCCTATGATCCCATGCAAACCCCCATGTTTCCAAATTGTGATCTCCTAAGGTTGGGTTGTTGATTATGAAAGATTAGACTTTTGATGTAAAGCATGAAGTAATATAATTACATGAATTTATGATAAAAGTCCTATCTAATGTTAGAATTCTAGATGTGGTGATTGAAAGTAGCTCTGGACCTTGAAAGGACAAATATGTCTGATCTTATGAAACCTATGTAAATGCTTTAAGGGTACTTCAAGTGTAAAGTGCCAATGATGTTGTTGTTGATGATGTGTTGTTGAAAGGTTATTCTCATAAAACACTTACAATCATGATGTGAAAGGTTTTCTCACATAGAAAGGATTTGTAGGTTTAAAGGCTTTTCCTACCTAATTTAATCTATGAGTAAGAGCTATCCTAATAATCTAGCTTGGATTGCCAAGATGACATGCCTTTTTGATGGATAATGAGAATAAGTAATAAAATACTATTCTGTGGGAATTATGCTTAGCACAGAGTGGTTATTGACATTGAGATGAGAGCTCTCCTGTTAGTAGATGATGAGTTTCTAGAGGAAGTCTCATGAGATGGAAGCCCTCCCATAAGTAGAGGCTGATTTTCTAGTAGCAAAATCCTTATCTATTAATCTATGTGCCCTCATAGGTTGATTATCTAGTGGATCAACTTAAGCTAGATGTTCATGGTTCTACCTTAGGCAAGTAGAACAACCCTTTTTCGGTGTGGGAGACACCGGGTGATCATGTTTTAGCTCACATGGTCTCTATGTCGATTAAGGCTAATTTTCCCAAAACAAGATGACTAATAAACTAAGGTTACTTAAAAAAGTATCCTACATGTGTCTAAAGGTTTAAGGATGATTTAGCTTGCATTAACCATGATGGTTTGACTTATGTTATCTAACCCTCTTATACATTTTTTATTGATCAAATTGCAGGTCATAAAATTAAATGTCCTTCTTAGCATGTTTTAAATGTTTTTATGCATAGCTAACATACTTGGTGCAATTTTGTACTAACTCATACTCTTGTCTATATTTTTCACAAATGTATGGTCCAACAGGCAGGATTTCCATTCTAGTGGCTAGAGCTTGGACTTTGATTCTTTTCGAGCTTGGTGTGTCCTCATGGTTCGAAGAAGGACTTTCCTTATTGTATTTTCACTTTTGTATTTCCTTTTTAAACATGATGTATGGGCTAGACCCACTTTCATTCTATTGTAATAGATGACTATGTGGAGACATTAGTTAGACTTCCCCTTTTCTATAAGAACTTTTTTGGACTTGAATGTTGTTTTACTCTATATTGTTCTTGTACTTTATATTATAATATGCTAAGTGGCTTGTATGGAGTCCTTCGGGGTTCTATATGCCATATTATGTCTATGGGGTACCCTTGGGCTGTAAACAATTTGGCATAGCCCGACAAGATCAAAAACTTACATGCATTGTTCATTGCAAGGATCACATCAAAACATAGCTAGTCAACACAAGATTCAAAAAGATTATTCAAAAGTACAACCACATTGATTACTTCTTGCAAAACCAACACTAAACACAATGTTCATCATGAGTACTATCCAAGACATCGAAATTGAATACAATCGATCCTCGAAAATTATCAATGAACACTCAATCATTTCAAAGACTTTCAAACTCATAGGGAAAATGAAAACATAGAGAAAAAATATGGTAAACCATTAAATCACTATAATAAAACCAAAATAACAAAATATTATAAAAATCCAAAAGAAAAACGGGATGTAACAAAATACATTCAAAAGGGGAATATTAACACAAGTGCCTTCCTGCAACAAAAATGAAAACATTAGTGTCCTCAATGCATAGAAAAATAATAAGAGTACGGGAGGAGAGATAAAAGTCCCCCTAATAGGCTATGCCTTTGAAGTGCTTAAATCTGAAGTCTCAGGAGGGACGACATCATTCTGGGCATCAGTTCCTGACAAAAAAAGTCACAAAAGGCAGCCCAGCAGTCTCAACCATGGCATCAATGCCCGACACATCAATGAGAGAAATGGTGGAGTCTTAAGAGATCCAATGTGACACCCCGAAAACTAGTAGGCTAACCTAGAGCTAAAAGTGAGGGTTAGATACATGGAAGTGGGCAAGGGAGAGAACTAAGGCAGTCCACTCTCCCTTAGACACTGCCCAAGCAACCATGACCACCACCACGACTCCTGGTAAGGACCACGGCCCATGGTGTGGCTCATGATGGGTTAGGCAGTAGCCTCATCAATATTGCCCAAAAATAAGCCTCCTCCACAATGTACCACTTCACGGCTCGTGGTGAAGACCATGGCGCGTGGGAAGGCCTGTGGTGGAACCTTAGGATTTTAGAGGCCAAGGGAAGGTGGGCTAGCCACTGCCTCATGGTCCACGGATGGCACCACGGCTCGTGGTAAGGACCACGACCATGGGAGAGGTCGTGGAGATGCCTTAGAGTCTAAGGGCTTTGGGGGAAGGCTACCTAGCCACTCCCTCATGGTCCAAGAAGGGGACCACGGCTCATGGGAACTCACATGGTCCTTGGGCAGTAGGCTGGCAACTCAAGGTTAAATGAGTAATTTCGGTTCTAATTTGACTAAAGCTATCTCATTTTTTTTAACGCTAGGACACCTATATAAGTCATTTTAAGTCTAAAACTCACCACTTTAAGACAGATTGTTCAAAACCCAAAAGATTTCACCAAATTTCCTCCCCTCAAATATTTCTCTCTCCACAAACTAAAAGAAGAAGAAGAAGTTCAAGCCAGGTTTAAGGTCAAGGCTTAATTCATCCATTAAAGTTTAGAATTGGCCTTTGTTGTAAAGGTATGATAGCTTTCACCTATGGATATCTTTCATCCATGCAGTTCCTTCAAAATCTAATTTCAAAAGAAATATAGAAATCTCCCATTGTTATGGTTTGATTCAAAAGTCATGGGTTCCTTTCAAACCTGATTCTAATGGTTGAATTATGTTATTATAAGCATGAATTGATGATTTCCTATGGATTTTATGATGTATCCCCTAGAACCCATGTAATTTCCCTATTTCTCAATTGTGATCTTATAAGGTGGTTCTTTGTTGAGGAAAGAGGAGTTTTATGAATTGATGCATGAAGTGATAGAATCACATGATTTATAATGAAATCCATGTGTAATGCTTGAATTCTAGATTTGATGATTGAAAGTTGGTTTTGAACCTTGAAAGAGTATGAGAATATGCATGTTTTATGAACTATATGTAAATTCATTAAGGATGCTTTGAGAGTAAAGTGTCAATGATTATGATAATGTTGTTGTGTTTACTGAAAGGACATTCTCATGAACACATAATGAATATAATGGGAAAGGTTTTCTCTCACAATGAAGATTCTAATGGAATTCACATGGTTCAACCTTAGGCAAGTAGGACAACCCTTTTCGGTTTGGGTAACAACAAGTGATCATGTTATAGCTCACATGGTCTCATGTCAGTTAAGGCTTGTCTACCACAACAAGACTAATAATGAACTAAGACATACTTAATGAACTATCTCGTATGTGTTTAAAGATGTTAAAGATGATGTTAACTTGCATTGAATATGATGATTATGACTTATATTTTCTAACTACCTCTATGATGATGTTAAATTTGGTAAATTGCATGATTTGAAATGAAATGTCCCTTTTAGCATGTTTTAAATGTTTTCATGCATAGTTATCATATTAGTGCATTTTTGTACTAACGTATACTCTTACCTATATTTTTTCAAAATGTAGTGTCCGGCAGTCAGGGCCAGTTTCGTTGCTAAGTCTTGATCTTGAGATTCCTAGCTTTGGTGAGTCCTCATGCTTTGAGGACAGAGTTTTATTGTTTAGTTCCTTTCTTTCATGTATTTTTAATTTTGAACATGATGTATGGGCTAGGCCCAATTTCATTCGGTATTGTAATAGATGGCTATAATGAGACAGATGTCTACACTTCCGCTTTCTTTTATGAAAAACTTTTTTGACTTGAAATGTGTTTTACTCTTATTGTTCTATTTCTTATGTTATGAGAACTAAGTGGCTTGTATGGAGTCCTTTGAGGTTCGATACGCCATGTTGCATCTAGGGGTTACCCCTTGGTCATGACCAAACTTGGTAATTAGAGCACAAGGTTTAGAATGGTCCTAGGATGATGTATTATAAGCCACGTCTAGTAGAGTCTTGTTCAGTAGTGTGAAGCGCACCACATTTATGAATGAGAGGCTACAAGATGTTTAGGAAACTTCACTTCTTCATTACTCTTAGTCGTGTCATAGAGTTTAACTATATAAGATCCCTCTCTTAATCCTTGCCATATTGCTTCAGGATAAGACTAGTAGAAGGGCTGCTAGAAAGATATAGGGTGACATTGTGGAATGAGGAGCTCATTTCCAAGCTCCGCTTTGACTGAGAATATGACAAAGGCGGAGGTTAGGTCGGCTTTTCAAATGTTGGCCCAAGCAATGATGCCACAAGCAAATAGAGAGGTGGTAGTTCCTGTGAACCCAATTGTGGGTACGGCGGCTTCAAGAGTGAGGGATTTTATGAGGATGAACCCTTTGGAATTTTATGGCTCCAAATTTGAGGAGGACCCTCAAGAATTTGTCGATGAGATCTATAAGGTCCTTGATATTATGGGGGTGACTATGATATAGAAGGCAGAATTGGCTGCTTACCAATTCAAAGGTGTTACTCAAGTGTGGTACGATCAATGGAAAGAGGCAAGGCCGGTGGAAGCGGGTTCCGTAGGGTGGGAAATGTTTAAATCGGTGTTTTGTGATAGGTTCTTTCCCCTTGAGATGAGGGAAGCAACAGTGCAAGAGTTCATTAACCTTCATCAAGGAAGTATGAGTGTGAAAGTGTATGCCCCAAAAGTTAACTCAATTGTCTAAATATGCTCCTACAATGGTTGTGGATTCTAGGGCTAAGATGAGTAAGTTTGTGATGGGTATATCTGATATGGTGGTTAAAGAGTGCCGTACCGCCATGCTCATTAGTGACATGGACATCCCTCTTCTTATTGTCCATGCACAAAAAATTGAGGAGGAGAAACTTAAGGAAAAGTCTAGGGAGGTAAAAAGGGCTTAGACTGGTGATGGAAACTTCTCTAATGCAAAGTCCGATGGACAAGGTCGGCCTAGATTTCCACAAAGGTTTTTCGGTCAAGATTCCTCCAATGCTCCTCCTAAGTTTAATAAGGATAGGGTGTCTAACCGTAAATCTCAAAGAGGAATGGAGGTGGTCCTTCTTTGGCTAGGTCTATTTGTGTGAAGTGTTGGAAGAAACATGATGGTAAGTGCCTAACTAGCACGGATGGTTTCTATGGTTGTGGCAAGAGTGGTCACAAGGTGAGAGATTTCCCGATGCTCAATGTTAAAGGGAGAGAAGTCAAGCAAGCTCCTCCTAGCGATTCCAATTCCAATGCCCCAAAACAAAACCGCTTCTATGCTCTCCAAACTCGAAGTTCCTGAAAGAATTTTTCGGACGTAGTTACCGGTATGTTGAAGGTTTTTCAACTTGATAAATATGATTTGCTTGATCCTAGTGCTACTTTATCTTTTGTGACGCCATATGTGGCGATGAGGTTTGATGTTCTTCCGGAAGTGTTATTAGAACCTTTTTCTGTCTCTACTCCTTTTGGTGATTCTGTGGTGGCTAAAAGGGTCTATAGAAGGTGTCCCATTTACTTATCCCATAGCTTTACTCTTGTTGACTTGGTAGAGCTTGACATGTTAGACTTCGATGTGATTCTTGGTATGGATTGGTTGCATGCATGTCATGCCTCTATTGATGGTAGAACTCAGGTGGTTAGATTTTAATTCCCAAATGAGCCTATTCTAGAGTGGAAGGGAGGAAATTCTAATCCTAGAGATTAATTTATCTTATGTCTTGAAGCTAGGAAGATGATCTCTAAAGGTTTTGTTTACCATCTTGTTAGGGTAAGGGATGTTGATTCCTAAACCCCTTCTCTGGAGTCGGTCCTCGTAGTTAATGAGTTTTCGAAAGTATTTCCCAAATATTTACCCGGTATACCTCCCGAGCGAGAAATAGGCATTAGTATTGACCTTCTCCCAACTACGAACCTATCTCTATTCCTCCTTATAGAATCTTGCTAAGTTAAATGAATTCAAAGAGAAACTAAAGGACTTGTTGGATAAGGATTTCATTCGACCGAGTATCTCTCCATGGGGTACTCCTGTATTGTTTGTTAGAAAGAAAGATCGGTCTCTCCGAATGTGTATTGTTAATTGTCAATTGAATATAGTGACCATTAAAAATAAGTATCATCTTCCAAAGATAGATGGGTTATTTGACCAACTTCAAGGGGCTATCTAATTCTCTAAGATTGATCTTAGTTCCAGTTATCACCAATTAAGGGTGAGAGAGGATGATATTCCATAGACGACTTTTAAAACCCGGTATGGTCATTATGAGTTCTTGGTAATGTCTTTTGGGTTGACGAATGCTCCGACAGAATTTATGGATTTGATGAATAAGGTATTTAGACAATACCTTGATATGTTTGTAGTTGTGTTTATTGATGATAGTTTGATCTATTCAAGGAGTGAGAATTAACATGTTGACCAATTGAGAATTGTGTTACAAGTTCTTAAGGACCAACAACTTTTTGCAAAGTTTAGTAAGTGTGAATTTTGGTTAAGGTTCGTAGCTTTCCTTGGTCAAATTGTGTCAAGTAAGGGTATTGGGTAGATCCTAAGAAGACGGATGCGTTCAAGAGTTAGCCTAGACCTCTATCTCTCTCGGACATTAGAAGTTTTTTCGGTTTGGCCAGTTACTATAGGAGATTTATTGATGGATTTTCTTCCATTGCCTCTCCTTTGACGGCTTTGACTCAAAACAAGGCTAAGTTTGCGTGGTCGGAAGCTTGTGAGAAGAGTTTCCAAGAGTTGAAAGATAGACTTACTTCTGCACCGGTTTTGACCTTACTGGAAGGTACATATGGTTTTCTGGTGTATTGTGATGCCTCTAGAGTTGGGTTGGGGTGTGTGCTTATGCAAAATGGTAAGGTTATTGCCTATGCTTCAAGACAACTTAAAGTCTATGAGAAGAATTACCCTACCCATGACCTTGAGTTAGCGGCGGTTGTGTTTGCCTTAAAAATATGAAGACATTATTTGTATGGGGTTCATGTTGATGTTTTCACTGATCATAAAAGCCTACAATATGTGCTTAGCCTAAAGGATTTGAATCTTCTCCAAAAGAGGTGGCTTGAGTTATTGAATGATTATGACTTGAGTATTTTTTATCACCCCGGTAAAGCCAATGTGGTAGCGGATGCTCTTAGTTGGTTGTCGATGGGTAGTGTGGCTCATATAGATGAAGAAAAGAAAGAGTTGGTTCGTGATATGCATAGGTTGGGCCGTTTAGGTGTTCAATTAGTGGACTCCACCGAGGGTGGTGTCATGGTCCATAGTGGTTCTAAATTATCTTTTTTGATGGATGTGAAGGCTAAGCAAGGTCTTGATCCCATTTTAGTTGAGTTGAAAGAGGCGGTATTTAAGAAATCTGTAAAGGCTTTCTCCCAAGGCGGAGATTGTATGCTTAGATATCAAGGTCGTTTATGTGTTCCAAATGTTGATGACTTGAGGTCAAAAATCCTAGAGGAAGCACATAGTTCTTGATATTTTATTCAACCGGGAGCCACCAAGATGTACCGTGATCTACATGAAGTCTATTGGTGGGATGGGATGAAGAAAGATATCACAGAATTAGTGCCCACGTGTCCTAATTGTCAACAAGTAAAAGTTGAGCACCAAAGGCCGAGAGATTTGTCCCAAGACATTTCTATTCCTTCTTTGAAGTGGGAAGACTTGAATATGGACTTTATAGTTGGTTTGCCTTCCACTCGGTGACAACATGATTTAGTTTGTGTGATAGTTGATCAGATGACGAAGTCGGCCCATTTCCTTCCCGTCAAGGTTTCTTATTCGGCGGAAGACTATGCTACAATGTACTTGAAAGAGATGGTAAAGTTGCATGGTGTGCCTTTGTCGATCATTCCCGATCGTGGTACCAAATTCACTTCTCAATTTTGGAAGTCATTCCAAAAGGGTCTCTGTACCAAGGTTAAGCTTAGCAAGACTTTCATCCCCAAACCGATGGGCAAGCGGAGCGTACTATCCAAACTTTGGAAGACATGTTGAGGGCTTGTGTGTTCGATTTTAAGAGTAATTGGGACGACCATTTGCCATTGATTGAATTTGCCTATGACAATAGTTATCATTCAAGCATAGGTATGGCTCAGTTTGAGGATATCTATGGTAGGAGATGTAGATCTCCTATAAATGATTTTAAGTGGGTGAAGTTGCTTTGATAGGTGTCGAGCTAGTTTATGAAGTTATTGAGAATGTTCGGCTCATTAGAGAGAGGTTGAAAACAGCTCAAAGTCGACAAAAGTCTTATGTCGATGTTAGAATAAGGGATCTTAAGTTTGATGTTCATGATTGGGTTTACTTGAATATCTCACCGATAAAGGGGGTAATGAGGTTTGGTAAGAAAGGAAAGCTTAGTCCCCGGTATGTAGGCCGATATCAAATTTTGAGACGTATTGGTAAGGTTGCCTATGAGATAGATTTTCCAAATGAGTTGGCATCGGTGTATCTGGTTTTCCATGTCTCTATGCTTAAGAAATGTGTTGGAGATACAACATCCATAATTCCCATAGAAGGGTTGGGAGTTGATGGAAGTCTCTCTTATGAGGAAGTTCCAGTTGAGATTTTTGACTAGCAAGTTAAGAGGTTCAGGAATAAGGAAGTTTATTCCGCAAAAGTGTTGTGGAGAAATCATTTTGGTGGAGGGTGCTACTTAGGAAGCCGAGGCCGATATGATGTCTCGATATCCTCATATATTTCCTTCTACTCCTACTCTAGCTTGAAGTAATGAGTTCCTCTTGAACTGTTTTATGTTTTGGAGTCACGTGTGTTTTGCATTAAGTATGAGTTGCCTATATTCTTCATGAAATGAATTGTTGAACATGCTTTAGTATGCTTTTTGAGAGTCAATTGCATATTGGCTACATGAGATTGTGTTGTGCGTGATTTTGATCTTGGAGAAGGTAGTTCCTCCTAGAACATGAGAAATGTTGAAATGTTTCATGCATAATGGGTTGTTAGAAGAAGTTCCTACTTCCTTGTGATGCATTGAATGTGTTTAGTATGGAGTTGATGATTCCTCCTTGTTTTGTGCATTTTTATTATGTTTGCTTGCATGATGGGCAAGTAGTCTTAAGTCTTGACTTCCGTAAGGTGTCTAGAGCATCATTTGAGGACGAATGTTCCAAGGGGGAGATAATGTGACACCCCGGAAACTAGTAGACGAAGCTAGAGCTAAACGTGAGGGTTAGATCCATGGAAGTGGGGAAGGGCCAAGGGAGAGGACTAGGGTAGTCCACTCTCCCCTAGACACTCACTAAGCAACCACAACCACCACCATGGGTCATGGTGTGGCTTGTGGTGGGCTAGGCAGTAGCCTCCCCAAAACTACCCAAAAATTAGCTTCCTCCACAACGAGCCACTTCACGGCTCGTGGTGAAGACCACGGTGCATGGGAAGGCCCGTGGTAGTTCCTTAGGAGTTTAGGGGCCAAGGGAAGGTGGGCTAGCAATTGCCTCGTGGTCCACGGATGGAACCACGGCTCATGGTAGGGACCATGGCCATGGGAAAGGTCGTGGAGATACCTTAGAGTTTAGGGGCTTTGGGGGAAGGCTGCCTAGCCACTACCTCATGGTCCACGAAGGGGACCACGGCTTGTGGTGAAGGCCACTGCTTGTGGGATCTCGCGTGGTCCTTTGGCAGTAGGCTGGCAAGTCAAGGTTAAATGAGTAATTCTGGATTTAATTAGACTAAAGCTATGTTGTTTTGTTTAAACCTAGGACACCTATATAAGACATTTTAAGTCTAAAACTAACCCACTCAAGTCATATTTCCGAAAACCCAAAAGATTTCCACAAATTCCCCCCCCCCCACCTAAATTATTTCTCTCTCTAGAAACTAGAAGAAGAAGAAGAATGAAGTTCAAGTTCAAGGTCAAGGATCAATTCCTCCATTAAAGTTTATCATTGGGATTTGTTGT
This sequence comes from Solanum stenotomum, assembly GCF_019186545.1. Classification (NCBI taxonomy): domain Eukaryota; kingdom Viridiplantae; phylum Streptophyta; class Magnoliopsida; order Solanales; family Solanaceae; genus Solanum; species Solanum stenotomum. The sequence continues at coordinate 83,789,212 of NC_064282.1, read as the reverse complement.
GAAGGTATGATAGCTTTCATCCATTGATATCTTTCATCCATGGAGTTCCTTCAAAATCCAATTTCGAAAGAAAGATAGAAATCCCCCATTGTTAGGGTTTGATTCAAAAAGTCTTGGGTTCCTTTCAAACTTGATTCTAATGGTTGAATTATGTTATTCTAAGCATTAATTGATTATTTCCTATGGTTTTTATGATGTATCCCCAAGAATCCTTGTAATTCCCCTATTTCTCAATTGTGATCTTATATTGTGGGTATTTGTTGATGAAAGAGGAATTTTACGAATTGATGCATAAAGTTATAGAGTCACATGATTTATAATGAAATCCATGTCTAATGCTTGAATTTAGATGTGATTATTGAAAGTAGGTTTTGAACCTTGTAAAGTAAGCATGAGATTATGCATATTTTATGAACTTTATGCAAATGCTTTAAGGATTTTTTGACAATAAAGTGACAATAATTATTATAATGTTGTTGTGTTGATTGAAAGGACATCTCATGAACAAATAATGAAGAATATAAGGCTGAAAGATTTTCTCACCTAATTGAATCTAAGACTTACATGTAGACATGGACGGTGAAAGGTTTTCTCACGCCTGATCTAAGAGCTATCCTAATGGACTAACTTGGATTGGTTGTCAAGGACATCCTTCCATGAAACTTGAGTTATGTAAGACTTAATAAGTACTCAGTGGGATTTATTCTTAGCACCGAGTGGATAGTGAAATGAGATGGAAGCCTTTACGTCAGTTGAGTCCAGGCTTCCCATGCATGTCTCATGAGATGGAAGCCTTTTACACTAGTTAAATTCGGGTTTCTAGTAGCAATCTCCATATCCCATAAACTACGTGCTTCCGTAGGTTATTTAACTAGTGGATCCACCTAAGCTAACAAACCAAGGTTTTACCTTAGGCAGGTAGGACAACCCTTTTCGGTGTGGGTAACAACGGGTGATCATGTTATAGCTCACATGGTCTCATGTCGGTTAAGGCTTCTCTCCCACAACAAGACTAATAATGAACTAAGACATGCTTAATGAAGTATCTCGTAAGTGTTTAAAAATGTTAAAGATGATGCTAGTTTGCATTGAATATTATAATTATGACTTATGTTTTCCAACTACCTCTATGATGATGTTAAACTTAGTAAATTGCATGCTTTTAAATGAAATGTCCCTTTTAGCATGTTGTAAATGTTTTCATGCATAGTTATCATACTTAGTGCATTTTTTACTACCGCATACTCTTGCCTACATTTTCCCCAAATATAGGGTCCGACAGTTAGGGTAAGTTTTGTGTCTAAGTGTTGTTCTTGAGATTCTGAGCTTTGGTGAGTCCTTATGCTTCGAGGAAGGAGTTTTATTCGTTCCTTGCTTTCATCTATTGTTACTTTTAAACATGATGTATGGGCTAGGCCCAATATCATTCGGTATTGTAATAGATGGCTATAATGAGACAGATGTCTAGACTTCCGCTATCTTTTATGAAAAACTTTTTAGACATGAAATGTGTTTTACTCTTATTGTTCTATTTCTTATGTAATAAGAACTAAGTGGCTTGCATGGAGTCCTTACGAGTTATATACACCATGTTTCATCTACGGGGTACCCCTAGGTCGTGAAACTCCATAGGTGCAAGCTGCGGAGGTTTGTAACACCTCGGTCTTGGAAAGAGCTAAATCTCTAAAGAATTAAATTTGAAACAGCTAAATTCAGATTTGGTTCAAGTTACTCTTAAATTGTGAGTTATGGGTCAACTTAAAACAACTGTAACTATCAGCACAAGATGAGTTAGGTGCCCATGACATATCAAATTGAAGGTTGTTGAGTTCTCTTTCCAACGCTGCCAAGTTTGCTAAATTCTTAGTTCGCATGAGGGAGATATGCCCATTTGAGTACAACCTGTCTAGTTAAGAAAATTCATCTGAATTAAGGAAGGGTATTTTGGTCTTTTCCATAACCCACCAGGCCTACACGTATTGTTCACCCAGTAAGGGGTAAAATCTAATTAAAATAAGTTATCACTCATGTCTAAAGTGTTAAAGTAACTAGGCCAAAGTTCAAGAGGAGAAAAGAGGAAGTTTTCAAGATGTTCTTCAAGATTTTGGGGAAATCGCGAAGAACATAATTATTTCGAGGTATGTAAGTCTTCATAGTGATGGTTTTGTTTACCTTCATGCCAATCATGAGTTTCTAATTTCAAATTCACCCATGAGATTTAATATATTGAGTTCTTGATTGAGTTTTTTGAAATTTTGTGCTTCATTCGTTGATAATAGAGTTTTGTTGAGTTTGGGGTAAGAATTTTGCGAATGAGTGTTTTTCTTGAGGGATTTTTAGGGGTTTTTCTTTTACTTGTGTTGGGTTAATGAATCAAAGGGATTTTTGAAGAAATCAATCGATTCTAGGTGAATTAGGACCAAATCAGTCCACTTTCCCTTCTGTTCTTCAATCCGTACTTCTTCCTTTGAGTCGAGCTTTCATTCCCTTCTTAATCCTAACTATCTTAACCTTCTTTAATCATTTAGAGATCCTTCATATATCCTAATCATAACTCTTAAATTCACTTTTCAAATTGAAGAAAAGATTAAGAGTAAAGTTCGAGTAAGTCTTTTGAGAAGTCTTTTTCAATCTTTTTAAACTTAAATTAAGACTTGAGTAAATGAGTATAAGAATGAGGAGAGTTTAGTTGATTTTTCAAAATGAGCATGCGGAGACTAATTATTCTCAAGCATGTAACACTTTTACATTTGAAATGAGAAGAAACCTTGATTTTTAAATTAGTTCATGAGGAGATTTTGAGCATTACCTATTTTAAGATGATCTTTTGAGTAATTATCTCAATTTGAGGAAGAGTTATGTTTTAAAACATATGAGCATGAGTTAGATATATTATTGGAAGTAGTATTGTACACTGATATGCGGATGAGTTCAGACAACTGATACGCTCAAATTACACCTCCCTAAAGAAGCATAAGTGATCGTTATCGAGTAAAGAACCCAACTTGTAGGTTGGGGTCGATCCCACGAGGAATATGGTTTAGACTTAACTTTAAACAACTATTATATTTGTTAAGTCAATGGATTTCCGAAAACAAGTAATTAAAGGGGGGGGGGGGGATTTGTGAAACAAATTCAGGAAATTATGTAAGTAATCAATGAGCAAGATTCAAACTTTAGTTGTTATCAAGATGAGAAAGTAACTAGGGTGTACGTATTCCCCATAAGCTCATAACCCAGTAATCCTAGTAATACCAATCCTTTCCTAGTGTATTACATGCAAAGTGATAAGTTAGGTATATATCTCTAAATCCTTGGTCCGCCATCTAGAGAATTTCACCCTGCACCTTAGTTCAGCTATGTGTGTATACTATACTAACCCATACCTTTACCTCATATTAGACATCACATCGATGTATGGCTTAGTTTTCAGCCTCGCACCAATCTTCATTAGACTATTAGATAGTATCACACTAAATCTATATTGATAATTCTTTTCTTGGCAATTACCTCCTTGGTCTAGCAAGTAGTAATAAGGCAAGTTCTAACGTTAGCCACTATTAAAAAGATTTCTAAGCGAAAGAATTATCAATGCATGCAATAACATTATTCAAGAATTACCTATTTACTATTCATAGGTTGTTAATCGCTCATCGTTCCCACAACCCTAGTTATGGATTTAGTTACCCATAATAGCAAGAACACAATTCATATTTTTTAGATGAAGAAATCATGAACTTACGTAATAAGTAGAAGAAACCTAGAATCTCAAATTGAATTCCAAAGTTAAAATCTTCAAAACGAACTTAGGATATTAAGAATTGCTACAGTTGCAAGTTAATCTCCAAATTTGAGAACTAGAATAAAAGTAATAAATTCATCCCCTAAAAATGAGGTTTACATGCCCTACATATAGAAAAATAAATCCTAACTAAAAAGGAAATGAAATAAGGAAATAATGTTTCAGGACGCGTATTGGATCTACGACACTGACCTACGGTCCAAAGGTCCCTTCCGTTACTCAAGACTTGGGCAAATTTTCAGCTTCCAAAACAACATCATCTCTCGTGCAAACGACAGATCAACAGTACGGACTGTGGTTTGATCCACGTTCCATAGATCCTCCTCCGTAGCTCCACACTTAGAATCTTCACAATCAGGTACTGGAACCCCTTCTCTTAATCATCTTACGGAGCAACAGTACGGTCCGTAGATCAATTTATGGTCCATTGAGTACAACCGTGGTTCCACACTTAGTCAAGAATTCTCTAATCTTCTTTAATTCCTTTCCTGCCCATCTACTACACCCATCTACGGATCTTGAATGGACCTACGGTCTGTGGATCACCTCCGTAGATGACTTTTTCTGCACATCTTTCAGTTGTATCTCTCAGTTTCCACGTCTCAACTTATGTATTTTCCATTTGTTGAGGTGCACAATACCCAATGTCGGATCAGGGCCAACATTGAGGTCACTTTTTGCATTAGCCACCGTCAACTTAGGCTTTTGGCCTAAGTCGAGGTGCACAAGTCCAAGGAGGGACCGGGGTCAACACAGTAGATTATGGGAAGGTGAGTTAGGGGGTTAGAAAGAAATGGTCTAATTTAGGCACAATGCATTTGGATCAAAGGGAGCATTTATTTCATTTGGTTGGATTCTTTTTTAGGCAATTTGTGGACTTATAACAACAAAGGCCTATGATCATTTCCTAGCCTCTAGGTGGATTGACTTTGCAGGATTAACCGCGCAAGTTCTAGATTGGCACAAAACTGTTTGAACAATGAGCTATTCTCACACACTTTTGGCACATAGTTTCATTATCAGATTATCAGATTACCCAGTTCAAGTTTTAGCTTAAGTAATGCCATTAAGTTGGTTCATTATCATGTCATACTCAGAGCCAACACATTCAACTCATTCTAGTCTAGATATTTTAGCACATATCACAAATTTTGGACGGGTATCGTACATATTTGACCACATATCAGAAATTTTGGACCGGTTCAACAGAAATTAAGTAGTCTCTTGGGGGAAAAGCACACAGGCAAGAAAACCCCAAGAGGGGATTATGAGTTTGGTTACTCAGACTTCACCCTATCACTCACAATCCATATACCCCACCCCCAACAAAAAAATAGGTGCAATTGTCCTCAATGCACAAAAAGAAAAGAATAAAGGATCGAGTGAAGCAAACATGTGGCGCATAGCACCGAAGAACTCTCAACAAGCGGGTGGGTCCAGTTTCCAAGAGCCCGCTGGATCAACACTTAGGTCACCTTCGGTAGTGCCCGTATCTCTCATCTAAGCACCATCAGTAGTGCCCGTATCTCTCATCTAAGCACCATCAGTAGTGCTAACATCAACTCTCGATGCACTATCTATAGTGCTCACGCTGCTAGAGGCACCATCAATTGGACAAATTTAGGATACATACCTGGGATCTATGGACACCATTAACGGTCCGTGGATTGACACACGGATCGTCGATAGGGTCCGTAGACCTCTGCACAGTCCTTTTTCTGCAGATTTGGCTTTTCATCCCTGGATATGTAGCAACCATTAGACCTTTCTTTTAACATTTACTGGACACTTTTTAGACACGGACCCTATGCTATATCTAGCCAGCACTAATACGAAAAAATAAAATACATATCTAAAGGATTACAAAAATTTAAATAAACGAAGAAAACTCCTAAATCGTAAAGAAAAACTTATAGTTGGCTAGATTTTACATCTTGGGTTGCCTCCCAAGAAGCGCTTAATTTAACGTCGCAACACGACGCAGGCCCCTTAATTACTCAAGCTTCATCAAGATGCCATACCTGAATCACTGAATTTACACTCTCATAATTTCCCATGTAGCTTTTTACCCTACATTGGTCGACTTTTAGCCTTGCCCCATTCCTTTTCTCGAGCTCAACCACTCCATGTGGGGACACTTGGGTCACTCTGACTAGTCCAGTCCACTGGGACTTGGATCTGCCCAGAAAATAGCACAATCTTGATTTATACAGATCACCAGGAGCTAGTTTGCACTTTTTTGTCTTTTGAGCATGGTGCTTCTTCTTCGTGTACAAGGCTGCACCTAACTTCTCCTTACTAAACACTTCAGCACCTCTTCAGAAAGTGTGACTCACCATCAAAACCGATGTAAGATCACTTTCCTGCTTCATAGACTTACAGACATTAACGGTCACCTCCTCCTTATTCAGTCGAAACTTCATCTTTCCTCTCTCCATATCAACTAAGGCACACCCAGTTGGAAGGAATGGTCTCCCTAAGATGATGGGGACCTCAAAGTCAACCTCGCAATCAAGTATAACAAAGTCTGCCGAAAAAATGAACGGCCCCACTTTCACAAGGACATCTTGAAGCACTCCAATGGGCTCTTTCACAGTTCTATCAGCCATAAGTAAACGCATCGCAGTTGTTTTTGGAGCTCCTAAAACCAACTTCTTATAAATCGACAATGGCATCAAGTTAATGCTGGCACCCAAATCACACAAAGCTTTTGCAAAGTGCATCTTACCGATGGTGCATGGAATAGTGAAAGCTCTAGGATCCTCTTTCTTTTGTACCAGTCACCTCATAGAAATGGCACTACAATGTTGCAACCTCTCATCATTCTCAAAACTGACAGCCCTCTTTTTGGTCACCAAGTCCTTCATGAACTTTGCATACCCAGGCATGTGCTCCAAAGCTTCTATCTAAGGGACATTGATGGAAAGTTGATTCAATATAGTTATGAAACTGCGGTACTTTCCTTCTCCAGCCTTCTGCACTAACCTCTATGGGAAAGGAGGTGGAGGTCTATGCATTGGAACAACCTTTAGGGCTATCTCCGCTTCCTTCTCTGTGGCATTTTTAGTCTCCTCGGTGACCTCAATCTCATTACCATATGTTTCTACCACTCTTTCTACATCAGATGGCATGGGGGGGGGGGGTCAATAGTTTGCTTTCCTCTACAAGTCATGATAGCCATATAATGCCCATCATTCTTTGGATTCTGGATGGTGTTGCTGGGAAGCATGCCCGATTGGCGTATATTCACAGTAGCAGACAATTGACTAAACTGCTGCTCAAGTTGCTTTATTGACACTGCATGGGCATCAACTTTCTAGCCAATTCCAGACAACTCAGTGCACATCTCTTTCACATTCTGATCAGTTGCATTAAACCTCCTCATCATTTTCTGCAGCATATCCTAAATATGTGAAATTATTACCTCCAGCCTCCTTAGTACCATATTCTCAATTTTGAGGAGCAACATAAGGTACAACCCAATCGTTCTTGTTGCCATAGCTATTTAGGTTGTAGTTGTTGTAGCGATTGTAGTTCCCATCCCGGACATATTGACCCTCTTGGTCATAGATGCTATAGTTTCGACCTTGGTTTTCTTTCCTTTGGCGTCAATTATCCAAGGTGGAACCTTGGGCATTGGCTCGAAAACCCCCTGTCTGATCATTCACCGCATAACTATCATCTTCATAGTAGCACTCCTCAACCGGTGGTGTACTTCTATTCAAATATTTCACAGTATTTACCTTCTCCACACCTCTGCTCACATGTTTCAACACCAACCCTAGTTCGGTCCTCATCTGAGCCATCTCCTCACGAATCTCATTTGCAGACTGGTTGTTTGTAGCTTGCATGACAAATGTGTTCCTACCAGTATCCAACTTTTTAGTGCTTTAAGCTTTATTGTTTCGAGAGATCTTCTCCAGTTTCTTCGCAATCTGCTCAAAAGTGCACTCTCCATATGAATCTCCAGTGATAGTATCAAGCACTGCCTTACTGTTGTCATCCTGACCTCTATTGAAATACTCATTTAGCGACTCATCATCAATATGGTGGTTCGGAACACCCCTTATGAAAGCAGTGAACCTGTCCCAAGAACTACTTACAGACTCTCCAGGTAGTCCTACAAAATTGTTGAGTTTATCTTGGTGGTTCAAATTCCTAGACACTGGAAAGATTCTTGCCAGGAACACATTAGTCAATTGGTCCTATTTATAGATTTAGTTATGAGAAAGCTCATTAAACCACAAAGCAGCATCGCCGGTCAATGATAGAGGGAATACTCACAATCCAATGAAATCCATGTCCAGGTCCGGTCAACCCACACCACTTTTTCAAACACTCCTTAGCTTGGCTGTGTGAGCATGTGGATCGTCTGATGCCACAACTGCAAGCAAGCCCCTTGTTGTAAGCATCTGCATCAAACTACTAATCACCACAAATGTATGCCAGGGCGGTAGAGGAGGAAGGACAAGAGGTCCGTCAGAATCAATAGTATTAAAGTTGACCCTATAGTTATCATGTAGTCTTGACCCTAGTTGATCATGTATCCTCACTGCATCTCTCAATAGATTCTTAGCTTGAATCTGATTATTCTCATCACCAACCCGCAAAGGCTGCAGCCCAACACCATCACCTACTTCTCCTCCGGTAGGATTAGCTGGCATTCCTTGATTATTCATTCTCCACAAAGTTCTGTTCAATTTTGGATTGTAGAGAGTAAGTGGTTCTCCATGACTCCGTGTACTTAGCATATAATAGAGTAGGAACCTGAGCGGGACAAAAACAACAAGAAAAGTAAAATTAGGAAATATTTGACTAAAGTTCAACAATGTAGTTAAACTAACCGACAGCAGCGCCAAAATTTGATACGCTAAAATTACACCTCCCTAAAGAAGAATAAGCGATCGTTATCAAGTAAAGAACCCAACTTGTAGGTTGGGGTCGATCCCATGAGGAATATGGTTTACACTTAAGTTTAACCAACTATTATATCCGTTTAGTCAATGTATTTATGAAAACAAGTAATAAAAGGGGTATTTGTGAAACAAATTCAGGAAATTATGTAAGTAATCAATGAGCAAGATTCAAACTTTAGTTGTTATCGAGATGAAAAAGTAACTAGGGTGTACGTGTTCCCCATAAGCTCATAACGCGGTAATCCTAGTTATAGCAATCCTTTCCTAGTGTATTACATGCAAAGTGATAAGTTAGGTATCTCTAAATCCTTCGTCCAGCATCTAGAGAATTTCACCCCTCACCTTGGTCCAACTACGTGTGTATAATATACTAACCCTTACCTTTACCTCATATTAGACATCACATCGATGTATGGTTTAGTTTTCACCATCGCACCAATCGACAATAGACTATTATATAGTATCACACTAAATCTATGTTTATAATTCTTTTCTCGCTAATTACCTCATTGGTTTGGCAAGTACTAACAAGGCAAGTTCTAACTTTGGCCACCGTTAAAAAGTTTTCTAAGCGAAAGAATTATCAATGCATGCAATAACACTATTCAAGAATTACCTATTTACTAATCATACGTTATTAATCGCTAATGGTTCCCACAACCCTAGTTGTGGATGTAGTTACCCATAATAGCAAGAACACAATTCATATTTTTTAGATGAAGAAGTCATGAAATTACGTAATAAATAGAAGAAACCCAGAATCTCAACTTGAATTCCAAAGTCAAAATCTTCAAAACGAACTTAGGAAATTAAGAATTGCTAAAGTTGCAAGTTAATCTCCAAAGTCAAGAACTAGATTAAAAGTAATAAATTATTCCCCTAAAATTGAGGTTTACGTGCCCTAGATATAGAAAAATAAATCCTAACTAAAAAGGAAATGAAAGAAGGAAATAATGTTTCAGGACACGTCTTCGATCTACGACACTGACCTACGGACCGTGGATTGACCTACGATCCGTAGGTCCCTTCCGTGACTCAGGACTTGGGCAAATTTTCATCTTCCAAAACATCATCATCTCTAGTGCAAACGACGGATCAACAGTACGGACCATGGTTTGATCCACGGTCCATATATCCTCATTTGTAGCTCCACACTTAGAATCTTCAAAATCAGGTACTGGAACCCTTCTCTGAATCATTTGATGGAGCAACAGTACGGTCCGTAGATTAATCGACGATCCGTCGATTACAATCGTGGTTCTAGACTTAATCAAGAATTCCCTGATCTCCTTTAATGCCTTGCCTGCCCATCTACGACACCCATCTATGGAGCGTGAATGGACCTATGGTCCGTGGATCACTTTCGTAGATGCCCTTTTCTGCACATCCTTCACTTATGTCTCTCTGTTTCCAGGTCTGAGCATATTTCCTCAAACATGACAAAAATACATAAAAACCAATTAAAATGGCCCTAGACACACAGAACTCTTAAGTGAAATGTATTAAAAATATCATAAACTCAAAATCCTCATAAATCATGTATGCCAACATGGGTAAAGGATCATAATTTTTAGATGTGTCCTTATTGCTTTTAAGTAAAGCTTAGTGGATCCACTTAGTTTGGATGTTTTATACTCTTGCAAGGTATATAACAGTTTTGGCAGCGGAGACATTGTATCATCACATAGCTCATAGTGATTGTTTTCGGTTAGAGAATCTCCCAAGTAAGAATAAAGAGTTTATATTATATTTTTATATACATTGAGTTATTACCAACTATTTTAAAAGCTTTATTTGTACTGCATCTTTATTTTTTCTTTTATATTGAATTGTGTTGAGTAGAGTTGAGTTGAGTTTTCAGATGAGGTGAGTATGTTCTTCCTTTTTATCAGTTCAAGCTTATGTCTACGCTTTAGAATTCCCATTCACTTGCATGCTCGTTTATTCAATGTACTGACGCCATTTGTCCTGCATCTTTCATAATGCAGCTACAGGTATTCAGGGTCATCAACAGGCATTCTGATGATACTACTTGCAGTTCCAGATTTTCTTTGGTGAGACTTCTTGCTTCCAGAGGATTCCCCATTTACCTTCAGTCTAATTAAGATGTCGCAGGTCTTGTCCCGACGTCTATCATAGTATTTAGAGGCTTCTTAGATAGTAATGTTTTGAGGAGTCTTTTCCATTTCCATTGTTAATGTTGAAGTCTTGAGTTGTCTTTTTATGGCTAGTTGAATACTTCAAATATTCTAAGTTATTTATCTTGAGACATTTGAGTAAATCTATGAAAATTGAGCTCACATATTGTTGAGTAAGTCTTCCGGTGAGTATAGAGCCAGGTCAAGGGTTCACTTAGGGACCAACAATGGTCCTCGAGTACCAGTTACGTCTAGGGTGTAGGCTCAGGGTGTGACAAACTTTGTATCAAAGCATAGACTTCAAGAATTCTAGGGTATCTATAAAGTGGTGTTTTTAGAGTCTTAGTTATCGGTGTGAAGCATGCCATATCTATAATTAGGAGGCTGCAAGATTTAGGAAACAATTTGTTTCTTTGATACTATTTTCATGCGATAGAGTTCAACTCTATATAATTTCCCTTCTGATTTGTACTTCCACGTATTTTTCTAATTATGCCTCCACGAAGAGTTGTTTGAGGTCATTTTGCTAGGAAAAATGGTAATCCTCAGGATCAATAGGTACCCAATGCACCAAAAGTGTAACCCCAATGAGAGGTCACTAATGCTGATTTTCCGGATGATATCTGGATGTTGAGTCAGGTTGCGACCAGCCAAGCTAGGCAACAAAGAGAGATTTGTCAAGATGTGGCTGATACATCCAGTATCCATGAGTTATTGAGGAAGAATCCTCTAGAACTCATAGAGTCAAGTGTTACTGAAGATCCAGAAAACCTTGTGGAGGAACTGTAGAAAGTATTTGAGGTGATGCATTTTGCATATGTTGAGCATATGGAATTAGCTTCATACAAACTCAAATGTGTTGCTAGGATTTGGTATGATCAATAAAAGAATACTACAATTGAAAGGGCACCAATTGTGAGTTTGGTTGTGTTTGAAAGTGTTCCTCGTGAGCTCAAGGAGGCAAATGTAAGAGAATTTCTCACTCTTAAGAAGGAATCCATGAGTGTGCATTAGTACGACCTCAAGTTCACTCAACTATCCCGCTATGCTTCTGATATGGTTGCTGATATGAGGAACATGATTAGCTTGTTTGTAACTGGGTTGTCTCGCTTGTCGAGTAAGAAGGGTAAGGCAACTATGTTGATAGGGTACGTGGACATTGAAAGGTTTATGATCCATTTGACGTAGGTTGAGGAGGACAAGTTGAGAGATAAGGAACAGTTCCATAGTAAGAAAGCTAAGACAATGGGTAATGAATCCGAGAAATAAAAGGCCGGTACTGCAAACAGGTCATCTTTTACAAAAAATAAAACTGGACCTACTCCATCATCTCCTAGTGCACTTGAACCAAAGATTAGAGGTGAGTTCAGGAATAAGAATTTGTAGAATTTCAGAGCTCGACCTACTCAGTCTTAAGGTAGTGTGGCACAAGGGTCCAACTAGACTCCTCCATGTGCTAACTGTGGTAGGAAACACCCAGGTGCATTTCGTGATGGATTTACTAGATGTTTCAGGTGTGGTTAGATAGATCACTTCATGAGAGAGTTCCCTAAGAACATGCAAGGAAATGGTAACGGGGAAATAGAGCCCAATCTTCTATAGCAGTTCCAGCAGACAAAGCTGCACCTAGAGGAGCAATTTCAAGAACAGGCAGAGGAGCAAACCGTCAGTATGCTATCACCAGTTGCCAAGAGCAAGAGAATTCACCTGATATTGTCACTGGTATGATCAAAGTATTTACTTTTGGTGTATATACAATGCTTGATCCAAGTACGGGTTTATCTTTTATGACTCCCTATATTTTTATAAGTTTTGATATCCTTCCCGAGCGACTTCTTGAGCCCTTCAGTGTTTCCACACTCGTTGGTGAGTCTATTCTATCTGAAAGATTTTACCATGATTATACCATCTATACCAATCACAAGGACACCCTAGATGACTTATTCGAGTTAGAAATGGTGTACTTTGATGTTATTCTAGGTATGGACTGGTTTCATGTTTGTTATGCCTCAATTTGTTATAGAACTCGAGTAGTAAAGTTCAAGTTTCCTAATGAGCATGTTATAGAGTTGATGAGTTCTTCAGCAACGCCTAAGGGTCATTTTATTTCATACCTTAAGGCCAGAAAGTTAGTTTCCAAGGGGTGTATTTAGTCTGAGTTATTAACTCTAGTGTTGAAACACCCCTTATTCAGTCAATTCCAGTTGTGAGTGAGTTCTCAGAGGTATTTCTAGATGGTTGATGAGTTCACAAATTTGACTCATTTAGGGCTTTATTTGAATCGAAATAGTGTCCTTGAATGCTTGTTTTATCTCAATACCTGATTAAAATGCTAAAGTTTCAGGTATTTGAAGTTTTAGTGGAAGCATGGACACTTAGGCGCAAAACGAAGCGAATAGGGCTGAAAAGAACAAGAAATAGAATCCTGCGGATCGTCGAGTTTAATTTGGCGCATTGCCGAAACGACATGAACCGCCCTTCGTTCCAGTACGTGAAGCCTTGAAGGAAGTGGATAAAAAGGCGAGGAAAGGAGCAGTCTGTGAGTCGCCGATCAGTTCCATGAAGCAGTACTGTACTGCCCAACGATCCAGAATGTGAGGATGCTAAAGGCAAGACACTGAAGGCGATGAACTGACCAAATGGCGGATCACCGAGTTCATTGGTGATCTCGACTAATGTCGCCGAACAATACTCCGCAACACAATCTATAAAAACTATGAATACTAGTTAGAATTATAGTCTTAAAGGATTTTTAGAGTGGAACATTTTAGCAAAAAAATTATTATTAATCTATAGTATTTTTTTGTATTTTCTCTCAAGTTTGGAGAGGGTTTTGTGGAGACTTGAAGAAAGGAGTTCTTCTTCCCCAAGTTTGGAAGTGGGTCTTCTCTATTCATTTTCCTTTGCTTAATATAAGGTTTGAATTCTTATACCCAGTTGATTTCATTATCATGTTGGGTATAATTTCTTATTTCTTGATGTGTGGCTAAAATCTCCCATTCTTGGGGTGTGATTTAGCAAATATGGGTTGATATTCTTGTTGGGTCTTGCTTGTTCATAGGTTAGATGTATTTTAATGGTGATTTCACCTAGTGGTTGTAGTTTAATCTAAATGGTTTGTAGTTGCAAATACAAACCCACCCATGTGTTTTCTGCTTGCCCGAGAGGGAGGTCGCGAAACCAAAACCACTAGACCGATGGCCTAAAGAATGGGTCGACATGAGGGTCAGCCCGAGAGGATGAGTTGTAGTCCCATATCCTAACACTCAGCTCGAGGGAGTGAGTGGGGTAAGGCGTAGACTGATCTTCATGCGGCAAATGGGTGTCCGAAAGGAACACATTTGAAACAGGGAAGTTGCCCGGAGGGAACTTGTTCCCATTTAAAGCTTAGCCTAGTCACTGTTGTCTTGCAAATTTCCTATTGAAAGCATGCACCCAACAATTTATCTCAACCTGTATTTCGATCACATCCCAAGAACCCTTCCACATACTTGATTTTCACGTTTATTTTGTTGTTTTATGTCTTGTTACAAAACCCCATTTGATATTTGACACTTTTATGTCACCCTCTTTTTATTTAATATGTTTTTGTTCGTTAATATCTTTAGCTATGACTAGTTAGAATGTAAATTATATTTTTCTATCAATTCTCAAAACAACTCCCTTGGGACACGACCCCAACCCTTGGTTGGGTTACTATTAACGATGATCGTAGACACTCATATCGTAGGATAGTGTTGTTGGTCACGATAAGCATCAAAATGGCGCCGCTGCCGGGGTGTGGTGTTATGTGAGATTTTTTAGTCTAATAGAATTGTTGTTTTTGTTAGTAGTAGTTTACTCACCTAATTTTTAGTTTTGTCTAGTTCTTTGCGTCTTGAGGCAGGACAGTGAGTATACATGATAGAGAAGGCGGACCAATGGGGCACCTTCCAGCAGAGGTGATGCGACTCAGGGATCACATCCTAAATTTCAAGCATATCGATGGAGAACCCTTTCACGAGTCGTTGCTGTGGTTTAAAACACTATTGATGCAATGCCCAACTCATGAAATGCCCGATTTACTTCTACTGGAATGCTTCTACAGGGGTCTAAGTCCTGGAAACAGAGAAATAATAAACCAACTCATGCCAAGTGGACGTGACAAATACTCTTATGAGATCGCAGCCAAATTCCTTGACCTTGCAGCTAAAACCAACAAGGATGGAGAGAAGGACCCGCAATTGACCATTTTGTTGGGTCAAATGAATAACTTGACCCAAAAGGTTGAAGAACTGGTAGTGATGTCCAAAGGCAAGAGCAAGTACTTATCATCTACGGAGCAAGGAAGATGCATGGAAAATGAAAAGAGAAACCAGACGTATCAATGATACGTTATTAACCATCCTCCAAAAGCTGAATGAGCCAGACAAAGTACTAAAGGAAATTAGAGAAAATGTTGAAATGCTAAATCAGATGAGTGGCTCTCATTCTAGGTCTATTCAGCTAATCAAAACTCTCTTGAATCTTGCACTACCTCAGCTTCATCTGTATGAACAAGCGGGATCACCTAGTTACACTAGGTGTAACACCAAAAGGCTGGTTTGAGCATTAACTTGCATCGTGCCACGACGTTAACTAAGGCGTTGTTTGGGAGGGAACCCAAAAACAATTACTTGCTTTTAATTTTCTTAATAAAATAATGGTGTTTTGTTTGAACAAGTTGAAGCTAGGGAAGTCCTTGAAAAGATGTATGAAAGTGAGCAACAGGTTTAGTTGGCGGGTCACCGACAAGTCCGGTGAACTAAAATTCTTCCGTGGTCAAACCAAGGCATCCTCAGATGGGCTTCTGTAAAGCTTAGCGGTCTAGAAAAATTACTAGTGCATCGCCAACCATGTTGGCGATCTCGACAGAAACCGCCGTTGGGATCCCTACATCAACCAAAGGTCCTGCTAACTTCCACAAAGAAATTAGACATTCGGCGTGTCGCCGAATGACTAGGTGAACTTGACTCACATTGCTGAACGGGCAGGAACTAGACATTTTTTGCAGGCCACAAGTTTAAAAGTCCTATTTCACTCACTTTCTCTCATTTCTTCATCTTACCAAACTCACACCTACACCCTAGTTTTATATTTATTGCACTTTTGGAATATTGTGGTTTATTGATTTGTGCGCGGATTTGGATTGCATTACTGTCTGGCACTTTGTTAGCATCTATTCAGCATCTAAGTTTGGTAGTCTAAACCTCACGGTTAAAAATATTATAATTGTACTCATTTCCAATAATGATGAAAGTGTTAAACCTCTGCTTAGTCTCTGAGTCACTGAGGTTACAGATATTTTTGATTGTGAAGTGGTATCTGCTGTATGATTCGAGGAATTTCCACTTAGCTATGCTTTGAGTTAAATTGTTGCATGGTGGGAATAGAGTTTTCTATGTGTTTTCGCTAAAATTGAGTTATATATGTGTGGTTACATTAACTGGGGTTGCTGGGTAAAAATTGAAAGGCGGGGTTGATAATGGACGAAATGAGTTTATCGGCGAAATGAGCAAATGTCGCCGAATTGTTCAGCAGTTCCCCTAATAGTTCCATCTCTTTCTTTTCTTCTACTATTATGTACTGATTGAACTCTAACTCTCAGCGGTCAGTTTAGGTCACATAACACACCCGGCGGCTCACCAAAAGAGCCTATATTCACCTTTCTCCCACCCTTTTTGTATCATGGGTACATCAATTTACGCACATAGAAACACCGGTTTTGCTCCTATTTGAATTACTGTTTAACTTATCCTCAAAGTGGTTGCAAAAATGGCTAGACCAAAAGTTGTAGGGAGAGATGACCCACCCAGGCATGTAAGAGCATGAGAATTTAGAAAAGAGGAAAAGAGAGCCGAGATGGCCAGGCAAAGAAATTACACCAAGGAAGCTAGGAAAAAGAGACGAATTCCTTTCGATCTTAATGTCCGCCCATGTGATTGGAGCTTAGTTAATGCAATGCATGCCTTCAGAGTAGCTCAGGAGATAGATCAGATGATTGCAGGAAATATTGCTACAGAGGCTAAGGCAAAGGCAAATAGTTGAGACCAAAATGACAATGCTCCAGGGACCATTGTTTTACTTCAGAAAGATGCACCGAGCACTGATGCGCAGACAAATGGAGTGACTGCTTAAACAGGATCCCCTTTTTACCTCCCTCTCTATTTTTCTTTAGCTGACCTTTTGGATACTTATTACTTGCATTTGAGGACAAACACTTTTTATTTGTGGTGGGGTGAGATCCACACCTTTTGTGTTGACAGTAATGTTTTGTTCTGTATATATTTGGGTTGTTTTCTTTAAGTTGTGTTTTAAATACTATTTTTTTGCGGATGCTTGAGCTTATGGCTCCTGTTGTTTTAATTGCAAAATAATTTTTTGGATCCTTTCGAAAAAAATTCGCCACCTCTTGTGTTAAAAGTGATTGTTCTTTAGCAAAGATTTAAATCTCGGTTTCGATCAATACCAATGACTTGAATAGTGCTCCCAATTGAGCAAACATAAATGCACGGCTACAACGAGGCCAAATGAAGTTACATAGACAATATGTGCACTTTTTGCATCTTGTTGTGACTAGCCATTTATCGTATTGATTTTCTTGTGAGGATCGTTGCACGCTAGCGAACGTGTCTAGTCTTGTGTGACTGAAGTATCGATGCCTTGTGTGATAAGCTTACTTTGAACCATGCATGAATAAACCTAGAATTTTCCCGATTAGTCTGATTGATTTAGAAAGGTGTACTCTTGAGATGATCTTAGGCAATATTAAAGAGTGTGAGCCAATTTGACATATACCTCTTTTTGTGACCTACCTGTGAGCGTGTGAAACTCTTTTGAACACCTTTGAGCCTAACCTTTCTTTGGAAGAACCTTGATAAACCCTAGACTTTATTTGATCTGCTACCTATAATCCTCTTGATTTGTGCTTTTGTGAATAGCCAACTTAGGCCAAAAGGAGAAGTCAAGAAGTGCAAGAAAAGTCCCCCTTAACCCATGGTATTGCATAAAAATGGAACCCCTTCAATTAAATTAAAAATAAAAAAAATACTAATAATAAAAATAATATATATATGTATATATATATCTGTGTGTGTGTATATATGAAATGTGGAATAAAGTACGAAGGGAATCGGGTTCGAAGTAATCCATAGAGGAGAATAAAACAAAAAAGGGTGACTTATGAGCACTAGAAAAAGAATTGATAAAGGAAAAGAAGGGAATGCCTTGAGAATACCACAACTCACGAGCAAAAAGTCACTAAGCCTAAATGACCATACCTTTGCACTCAGCCCCGTTACAAGCCTTAGAAAGACCTTTTTGATCTTGAGTAAGCTGGATCAAAAGTCAACTGGAAAATAAAGGCAAACCTATGGGTGAAAACATGCCTTGTGTTCCTCTTTTTTAGTGTGAGCGTTGTATCTGATTCCTGATCTTAAATTGACTCATATATGTGTGTGAATATGGAATCATTCTTTGTGCGAGGGCATTTAGATATTTTTGTTGAGCTTGAACTTGCACAAGTAGCAAGTATTGCGAGCATGAGAATCTTTGGTGATGGTGTGTCACAATTTGAATCTTTGAGTACATAATTGATCCTTGCATAAGTAAATTGAGTCTTGTTGTGTGCATTCATGATTTAGTCTTGTGTAGCACTGTTTGAGGCACCCTTTTTGAACGGCTGAACTTGAGTTTCCTTGCGGACAAGCAAAATTACAAGTTGAGGTGTTGATGAGTCCACAAATTTGACTCATTTAGGGCTTTATTTTAATGGAAACAGTGTCCTTGAATGCTTGTTTTATCTTAATACCTGATTAAAATGTTGAAGTTTCAGGTATTTGAAGTTTTAGTGGAAGCATGGACACTTAGGCGCAAAACGGAGCAAATAGGGCCGAAAAGATCAAGAAATGGAATCTTGCGGATCGCCGAGTTTAACTTGGCGAGTCACGGAAACGACATGAACCGCCCTTCGTTCCAGTACACGAAGACTTGAAGAAAGTGGATCAAAAGGCGAGGAAAAGAGCAGTCAGCGAGTCGCCGATCAGTTACGCGAAGCAATACTATACCGACAAATGGTCCATAATGCGAGGATGTTAAAGGCAAGACCGAGTTCATCTGTGATCTCGACTAATGTCTCCGAATAATCCTCTGCAACACAATCTATGAAAACTATAAATACTAGTTAGAATTGTAGTCTTAAAAGATTTTTATAGTGGAACATTTTAGAAAAAAAAAATTATTATTAATCTATAGTATTTTTTTGTATTTTCTCTCAAGTTTGGAGAGGGTTTTGGGGAGACTTGAAGAAAGGAGTTCTTCTTCCCCAAGTTTGGAAGTGGGTCTTCTCTATTCATTTTCCTTTGCTTAATTTAAGGTTTAATTTCTTATTCCCAGTTGATTTCATTATCATGTTAGGTATAATTTCTTATTTCTTGATGTGTGGCTAAAAACCCCCATTCTTGGGGTGTGATTTAACAAATATGGGTTGATATTCTTGTTGGGTCTTGCTTGTTCATAGGTTAGATGTATTTTAATGGTGATTTCACCTAGTGGTGGTGGTTTAATCTAAAGGGTTTGTAGTTGCAAATACAAAGCCACCCATGTGCTTTTGGCTTGCCCGAAAGGGAGGTCGCGAAACCAAAACCACTAGACCAATGGCCTAAGGAGTGGGTCGACATGAGGTTTAGCCCGAGAGGGTGAGCCCTAGTCCCATATCCTAACACTCAGCTCAAGAGAGTGAGTGGGGTAAGGCATAGGCTGGTCTTCATGCGGCAAATGGATGTCCAAGAAGAAAGCATTTGAAACGGGGTAAGTTGCCCGAGAGGGAACTTATTCCCATTTAAAGCTTACCCTAGTCACTATTGTCTTGCAAATTTCCTATTGAAAGATTGCACCCAACAATTTATCTCAACTTGTATTGCGGTCACATCGCAAGAACCTTTCCCCATACTTGATTTTCGTATTTATTTTGCTATTTTATCACTTGTTACAAAACCCCCATTTCATATTTGACACTTTTGTGTCACCCCCTTTTTATTTACTATGTTTTTGTTCGTTAATATCTTTAGCTACGACTAGTTAGAATGTAAATTCTATCTTTCTATCAATTATCAAAACCACTCCCTTGGGACACGACCCCAACCTTTGGTTGGGTTACTATATTATCGACGATCGTAGACACTCATACCATAGGATAGTGTTGTTGGTCACGATAAGCATCAATGATCTTCCCATAGTCCCTCCTGAGAGATAAATCGACTTCGGTATAGATATTCTTCCTGATAGTCGACCTACTTCTACTCCTCCATAAGGAATGGCTAGTTAAAAGAGTTAAAATAGAAGTTGAAAGACCTTCTCGATAAAGGTTTTATTTGACCCAGTGTCTCACCTTGGGACGCTCCGGTCTTATTTGTGAGGAAGAAAGCTAGTTCTTTTATTATGTGTATTGATTACCACAAATTGAATAAGGTTACTATAAAGAATAGATATCTCCTTTCGAGAATTGATGATCTTTTCGATCAACTTTAGGGTGCCACTTGCTTTTCTAAGATATACCTCAAATCTAAATATCATTAATTGAGAGTAAGAGAAAGGGTTATCATGAAGACAACATTCAGGACCCGTTATGGTCATTATGAGTTTCTAGTTATGTTTTTGGTATGACTAATGCTTCTGCAGCATTCATGGACCTTATGAACAGGGTATTTAATAATATTTTTGTTATCATGTTTATTGATGAAATTTTGATTTATTCGAGGCATGAGAAGGATCATGCTAGTCATCTCATAGTAGTTCTCCAAACTCTCAGAGATAGAGAGTTGTATGCCAAATTTTCTAAGTGTGAGCTTTGTCTTGATTCAGTGGCATTCTTAGGCCACATTGTTTCTGACGAAGGGAGTTGACACTCAAAAGATTGAGGCAGTGCAGAACTAGCCAAGACCCACATCTCCAACTGATATTAGGAGTTTCTTGGTATTGGTTGGTTACTATAGAATGTTTGTCGAGGGGTTCTCATCTATTTCATCCATGTTGACAAAGTTGACTCAGAAGACGGTGAAGTTTAAATGGGCTAAAGGTTGTGAGAAAAGCATTCACAAATTGAAAATATGGTTGACTACTGCCCCATAGTTTACCCTACTAAAGGGTACACAAGGTATTGTTGTGCACTGTGATGCGTCCAGAGTTGGAGTTGGTTGTGTTTTAATGAAGAATGACAAGGTTACATGCTATGCCTCCAGAAAACTTAAGATTCACAAGAAGAAATACCCAACTCATGATCTCGAGTTTGCTTATGTGGTGTTTGCTTTAAAAATATGCCATCACTATCTTTATATTGTTCATGTAAATATGTTCAGCAGTCACAAGAGCCTTCAGTATGTGTTTTGTAAGAAAGATCTTAATCTCAGTCAGAGGAGGTGGTTGGAGTTACTCAAGGATTATGACATGAGAATTCTCTATCACCCAGGTAAGGCTAATGCTATTGTTGACTGCTACGAAAAGGTTGTCTATGGGTAGTACTTCCCATGTCGAGGAGGGAAAGAAAGAATTAGCCAAAGATATGTGAAAACTTGCATGATTGGGAGTATGGATAATGGATTCTAATGAAGGTTTAGTGGTTGGGATTAATGGGGTTGAATCATCACTTGTGTCTGAAGTGAAGGAGAAACAAGACCAAGACCCAGGTTTTGCTTGAGTTGAAGGAAAATGCTCATAAGCTGAAAGTGATGGCTTTTGAACAAAGGGAAGATGGTGTGTTGAGTATCGATGTAAATTGTGTACATCAAAGATGGATGAACTCAAGAGAGGATCATGGAGGAAGATTATAGCTCCAGATATTCGATCCATCATGTTTCCACAAAGATGTACCGCGACTTCAGAGAAGTATATTGGTGGAGTAGCATGAAGAGGTGTATTGCAAAGTTTGTTGCTAAGTGCCTGAATTGCAAAAAGGTCACGGTAGAGCACTAAAGACTCGGCGGTATGGCTCAGAACACAAATCTTCCAAAATGGAAATTGGATATGATCAACATGGATTTCATTATTGGGTTTTCACGATCTCGCAGGTAGCATGATTCGATTTGGATGATTGTAGACCGGATGACTAACTCAACCCATTTATTGCGTGTAAAGACTACCTTTTCGGTAGAAGATTATGCCAGATTATATATTCAAGAGATAGTCAGACTTCATTGAGTACCAGTGTCGATCATTTCATATAGAGGTGCATAATTCACGAAACAATTTTGGGAGTCTTTCCATAAAGGTTTGGGTTCTAAGGTAATTTTGAGTACTGCTTTCCATCCTCAGACTAATGGTCAAGAAGAGCACACAATTCAAAATTTAGAGATATGTGGAGGGCTTATGTGATCGATTTCAAAGGGAATTGCTATGATCACTTACCTCTCATAGAGTTTTCTTATGATATCACTCTAGCATCCAAATGGCTCCTATTGAGACTCTTTATGGGAGAAGATGTAGATATCCTATTGGATGGTTTGACGTTGGTGAAGCTAGGTTGATAGGACTAGACTTGGTTCATCAAGCTATGGAGAAAGTGAAGATCATTCAAGAAAGGTTGAAAATAGCGCAAAGGCATCTGAAATCCTATACAAATGTTATGAGAGGAGACTTATAGTTTGAGGTGGATGATTGGGTGCACTTAAAGGTTTTACCCATGAAGGGTGTGATGAGATTTGGTAAGAAGGGGAAACCCAGTCCCCGATATATTGGTCCTTACAAGATATCAAAGAGAATTGACAATGTAGCTTATGAGTTGGATCTACCATTAGATTTGGCAGCAGTCCATTTGATATTTCACATTATTATGTTGAAAAGTTTATGCACAACCCTTCTCTTATTATACCTACCGAGAGTATTGGTATTAAGGACAACCTATGTTATGAGAAGATACCCGTTGAGATACTTGATCGTCAGGTTCGCAAGTTGAGAACCATGGAGGTAGCATCAGTCAAGGTATTATAGAGGAAGCAATTTGTTGAGGAAGCTACTTGGGACGCTGGGAGGATATGAAGAATCGATGCCCATACCTCTTTTGTTCCAGAGAAATTCCAGACCAAGGTAATGCCTTTTTTGTAAAACACTCTTTAAATTGATATGTTCTGTTGTGTTAAATTGCATGTTGGGCATTTGAGTTGGGTGTTAGAGGTTTCTACCCTCAGTTCTACATAAAGTGATCTCATTCGATGACGAATGTTCCCAATGGGGAGATATTTTAATACCTCGGTCTTAGAAAGAGCTAAATCTAGAAATTTGCTAAATTCTGAGTTTCTATCTAACACCACCGAGTTTGCTAATTTTCAAGTTCGTATGAGGGAGATACGCCTGTATGAGTACAACCTGTCTAGTTAAGGAAATTCATCTAAATTAAGGAGGGGTATTTTGGTCTTTTCCATAGCCCACTAGGCCTACACATTTTTTTTCACCCAATTAGGGGTCAAAGCTGATTAAAATCAGTTTTCACTCATGTCTAAAACGTTCATGAAAATGGGCAAAGGTTAAGAGGAGAAAAAAAGAAGTTTTCAAGAAGTTCTTCAAAATTTTAGGTCCAAGAGCTTAGTTCTTTCGAGGTATGTAAGTCTTTGTAGTGATAGGTTTGTTAAACCTCACGCCAATCATGAGTTTCTAATTTCGAATTCACCCATGAGATTGAGTATATTGAGTTCTTTGAGGTTTTGTGCTTCATTCTTTGATAATAGAGTTTTGTTGAGTTCTTGAGGTTAGGATCTTACGAATGAGTGTTGTTCTCGAGGCATTTTGAGTGAATTTTCGTTTAATTTTGTTGGATCAATGAATTTATGGCAGTTTTAAAGAAATCAATTGATTTTAGGTGAATAGGACCAAAAAATTGAGAGCAAAAATTCGTCGGAACATTCAGGGAATTGTTGGGGCGGCGCGCCCCTGATGCGCCGGGAGGGCTAGCGCCTGGTGCCTACAGTGTGCCACAAACCAGCCCCAGTTAATGGAGGGCTAACGCGGCGCACCAGAGATACGCAAGGAGCATCAGTCCACTTTCCCTTCCGTTCCTTAATCTGTACTTGTTCCTTTGAGTTGAGCTTTCATTCTCTTCTTAATCCTAACTATCTAAACCTTTTTTAATCATTGAGAGATCCTTCATATATCCTAACCATAACTCTTGAATTCACTTTTCAAATTCAAGAAAATATTAAGAGTGAAGTTCGAGTAAGTCTTTTTAGTCACTTTAAGAAGTCTTTTTCAATTTTTTTAAACTCGAATTAACACTCGACCAAATGAGTATGAGGATGAGAAGATTTGAGTTCATTATTCAAAATGAGTATGAGGGGACTAAGTATTCCCAAGCATGTAACACTTTTACATTTAAAATGAGAAGAAACCATGATTTCTAAATGAGTTCACAAGGAATTTTTGTGCATTATCTCTTTTAAGAGAAGTTTTTGAGTAATAATCTAAAATTGAGGAGGAGTTATGTTTTCTTTAAAACATATGAGCATGAGTTATATATATTATTGGGAGCAGTATTGAGCACTGATATGGGGATGAGTTCAGACAACTCAAAATCCTCATTAACAATGTATGCCAACATGGCTAACGGATCATCCTTTTTAGATGATTCTTTATTGCTTTTTAGCATAGCTTGGTGGATCCACTTAGTTGAGGATGTCTTATACTCCGAGAAGGTACATAATAGTTTTGGAAGCATGGGCAAGACGATGTATCATCACATAGCTCATAGTGATGGTTGTCGGTTAGAGAATCTCCCTAATAAGAGTAAAGAGTTTATTATTGTATTTTTATATACATTAGGTTATTACCTACTGTTTTTAAAATATTTCTTTATATTGCATCTTTAATGTTGATTTTATATTGAATTGAGTTGAGTATCCTTGAGTTGAGATAAGGTGAGTATGTTCTTTTTTTTTTTTTATCAATTTAAGCCTATGTCCAAGCTTTAGAGTTCCCCTTGCATTCTTGTACATTCAATAAACTGATGCCATTTGGCCTACATTTTTCATGATGCAGATACAGGTATTCAGGTTCATCAATAGGCGCTCTGTTGATACCACTTGCAGCTCCAGATTTGCTTTGGTGAGCTCCTTACTTCCAGAGGATCCCCATTTCCCTTTCAGTCTTATTAAGATGTCGTGGGTCTTGTCCCGACGTCTATCATAGTATTTAGAGGCTTCTTAGAAAGTAGTGTTTTCATGTGTCCTTTCTAATTCCATTGTTAATGTTTAAGACTTGAGTTATCCTTTTATGGCTAGTTGAATAATTAAATATTCTATGTTATTTATCTTGAGACGTTTGAGTAAATCATTACAAATTGAGGTCATATATTGTTGAGTATGTCTTCTGCTAAATATTAAGCCAGCCCAAGGGTTCACTTGGGGAATAATAATGGTCCTCGAGTGCGAGTGAAGTACAGGGTGTAGGCTCGGTGCGTGACAAGGTCTCCTTATGAGATCTCTCCAATAGAGCATGGACCATAGACTACCCAATCTCCTACAATTTTGTCAATGTCATGGCAATTCGCTGCTCATCCTTCTCTCTTTGTATCTCCCCTTCATTTGTTTCCTCAGCCAAATCATCATCGTCCCAATCCTTATATCTCTACTCTTCATCAACATTAACAACCACAGTATCATCACTAGTAGTACCACCCACACTCGGTTGCTTAGCCACACTAGTAGGAACCTCAACACGCCGCACAGAGCCCGAAGAGTAGTGAGCTCAGCCCTTATCATAGTCAAAGCATCAGAACTACCCTCTATCTTTTCTCTAGCCTCCATCCTAGCTCTAAGATTATCTAATATCACATCATATGGCATTAAAGTAGGCTCACACTAAGTCAATTTATCTCTCAGGGGAGCCAAAGAAGCCTCAATCATCCTCTCAATCATTTTGGGCATATTCTTCTCTACCCTAGCTGCTCTCACAACTGTAGATCGGGCATGATTGCCATTTGGTAGATCATGTCCTTGTTCAATGGGGTCGAGATACAGGAGTAGGGGCAGGTGCAGTAGAAGTGGAAGTTAATGGTACATAAGAGGTTTGTGGTATACCTGACAACTCCACAGAAGGAGAGGATGGAGTGGCCTCGGCCTCCACAGTGGCAGGAACGACTATGAGCGTACTGTCTAGTGGTGGCGACTCTCTTTATGTTGCATTATCCCACAAGTAATCTGCCTCTACCCTCCGAGTTGCATCATCACATAAGTAATCTATATCTATCCTACAAATTGCATTGGAGGAGAAGGGGGTGATTCTCACATTAGTCCTCTCTCGTGCAAAAACCAAATAAATGACCATGTGACTGAGATGGTAGGCCCAACAAGTCATAAACGACTTGGGTCGCTGTAGGAATGCTCTTAACGATGACATGAAGGAATTTTCACATAAATGGCCTAGAGGGTCATTACATGTAAATACTTGGACAATTAATTGTGTGCATTTTATTATACGAATAATATAAAACTGACATCAATTAATTGATTATTGAGCCAGGCCAAGGCTTCACTTGGGAACCAATAATTGTCTTCGAGTGCGTGTTACGTACAGGGTGTAGGCTCGGTGTGTGACAAAGTCTCCTTACGAGGTCCCTCCAATATAGCATGGACCATAGACTCCTCAATCTCCTGCAGCTTCGTCAATGTCATGGAAATTTGTTGCTCATCCTTCTCTCTATGTATCTCCTCTTCATTAGTTTCTTTAGCCAAATCATCATCGTCCCAATCCTTATCTCTCTACTTTTCATCAACATTAACAACCACATTATCATTCCTAGTAGCATTACCCACATTCGGTTGCTTATCCACACTGGTAAGAACCTCAACACTTCGCACAGAGGTAGGTATAAACTCTAGTGCATCGGGCTATGGAACCTTACCCCATAGCATAGAAACGTATGTGGACCTTGGCTGGTCTACATCAACCCGAAGAGTAGTAAGCTCATCCCTTATCATAGTCAAAGCATCGAAGCTACCCTCTATCTTTTTTCTAGCCTCCATCCTAGATCTAAGATTATCTAATATCACATCATGTTGAACTAATGTGGGCTCACACTAAGTCAACTTATCTCTCAGGGGAGCCAAAGAAGCCTCAATCATCCTCTCAATCATTTTGGGCTTATTCTTCTCTACCCTAACTGCTCTCGCAACCGTAGATCGGGCACGATTGCCCATTTGGTAGATCATGGCCTAGTTCAAGGGGGTCGAGATACAGGAGTAGGGGCAGGTGCAGTAGAAGTGGAAGTTAATGGCACATAAGAAGTTTGTGGTGTACTTGACAACTCCACAGAAGGAGAGGATGGAGTGGCCTCGGCCTTTGAGTGGCAGGACCAACTACGAGTGTATTGTCTAGTGGTGGCGACTTCCTTTAAGTTGCATCATCCCACAAGTAATCTACCTCTATCCTTCTAATTGAATCATCACATAAGTAATCTATATCTATCCTCCAAATTGCATTGGAGGAAAAGGGGGTGATTCTCACGTTAGTCCTCTCTCGTGCAAAAACCAACTGAACGACCATGTGACTGAGATGGCAAGCCCAACAAGTCATAAACGACTTGTGTCACTATAGGAATCCTCTTAACGATGAAACGAAGGCATTTTCACATAAATGACCTGGAGGGTCATTACATGTAAATGCTTGGACAATTAATTATGTGCATTTTATTATATGAATAATATGAAACTGATACCAATTAATTATGAACTTGCTTTCTATTCTTCCATATGTTATTGCAGAATTGACAACCATATCTAAAGACCTTTGTGGTGATACCCCAACCTATATATTATTGTGATGATGCATGGTGTGAATGTGGGCATCAATATCCTCAAGGTCAAATTTCATAAACTAGTTAAAGCAAAAATTGAAAAATTAAATTTTTATAGGATAGAATAGAAAGAAATAATAAAAGTTGGAACACTTTATTTCTTCCTTTCAAAATATATAATTGGAATTAAACTCCTATTTTTAAGCGACTAACAACAAGGCATTAACAAAATAGGAAATCTTATTGTTTCCTTTTTTATATCACATACCTTTCTTTTGATTAATAGTCTCTCATTAGAATGATATTTGCATGCTACATTAATTATATGTACTTAACAAAACATAGCCTTTTTTTAAGAGGGGTGTTTGATGATTAAAATATTTCTTTTCTTATTTTAAGTTGAACTAACATGAAAATTATTAGTTTGGGACCGAATAACATATTATTTTAAGAAGAATATTCACAACTAATAAACATTAAATTCTTTATCCTCTATTTGATTGTGCGATACTTTATTCACTATATGAGTAATTTATTACATTGAAATTATTAATTTTGCTAGATATGTTTAAATATATTTTGTGATTCCATCATATTAGTAAAAGGAAAAATTACATAATTATATTTTTGCTCTTTCATGTAATGCTAGTTTGACTTTGTTAAGTTTGTTTGGTAGAAGGAACATAAGATAAAAACAAAATAGTTATATTGTTCCTCTTTCATATAATGCTAGTTTGACTTTGTTGAGTATGTTTGGTACAAGGAACTTAAGACAAAAATAAATTCAGTTAATAAGTAAATAAATCTATAAAGATAAATGATGAAATAAATTATCAAATCACAAATGATCTAAAGGGCATAAGGCTTTTTCCTTGTAGGAAAATTTGTAATATTTGCTTCTTTATTCGCATATTAAAATTTATTATTTGTCTCCCATGTTATCTTTTCCTAGAGGCCTAATTTGGTATCACATGTCAAATGATCAAACATGAAAAGTTAAATAAAAGAGCTAATAGGATTATGCCATGTGCCAAAATGACATACATATTAAGTAAAATCAAAATCCGAACACACTACATGTGCAAATAACATGTTCCAACAAGCAAAATATATTATCATGTCAACTTAAATGTAATTGACCCAAAAGGAAAGAGAAATATATTACCAGATTCACAAAATATATATACTTTAAATAGTCAACTAAATATACTATAAATAGGACACAAAGAAAACAAAACATCATCATCAAGTCACTTACTGAGCATACAAAAAAATTAAGATATGGCTTTCAAAGTGTGGACTTTTTTCCTCATGTTTATGATGATGGGGATATATAAGTCTTTTACTTCATTTGATCTATTAGTACCGGAGTATCATATACTTCTCTCTAATATTTTCTAAGTTAATTTTAAAAAGCTTCTTGTGCTCAAATATGAAATGTGTTTTTCTATTAATTATAGATTGGCGATATCCCTCCCTATTTTTGTGATGGTGAATGGTGTGAATGTGGACATCGGCCTCCCAAAGGTCGAATTATCTAAACTAGTGAAAACATAAATTGAAGAATTAAAATTTCATAGCGTGATATAGAAAGGAATAATATATTTGAAATTTAATTTTTGTTTCAATGTAACTTGAAACAAGGCATTAGCCAAATAAGAAATCTTATTGTTTCCTTCCTTTCTGTTTCTATGTAACTTGCAACAAGGCATAAGCCAAATCAGAAAGCTTATTGTATCCTTCTTTATGTCATATACCTTTATTTTGATAAGCAATCTCAAATTCTTATTTTTTTTAGGGGCATTTCACTATAAAAAGTTTTCACTTTTTTTTTTTAGAATTGAACTCCAAAAAATACATTTAGCCACAAAACTTTGGAATTCAACTTTAAGTTGAATTCAAGAATTTTATGAACAAAGAAAAGTTGTTTTCAAATTTTTTTCGCCAAAATTACCCACTCAAATTTTAAAACAACTCCGATTCGTATTCATTGCCAAACACAACTTTAATTTTAAAATATATTTTTTTTACTTTAAAAATAAAAATAATTTTTGTTAAATTTAACAATAAAACATTACCAAACGTCCACTAATTAACAAACCACCTTAGCTTAGCACATTAACACCAAATTATTATACTGAAATTTGGTTCTTAAATTAAATGAAATATTGAGTCATAAGGGTAATCTCTTATTGTTTACATTTCAATAGCTACATTTCTTCTTATATAAGTTAAGGTGTAAGTTACGAAGCATGCCATTAGTATTTTTTAGCATGAGAAGGTTTGTACATTAACATCATATTTACTATATACAACTGTAAAATACAAATAAATTACAAGTTGAACAAGTTAATTTTGGGGGGATGTGTTATTTACTATATGAATAATGGTTGACAAATACTTTGTTCTCTATTGAAAATATTATTTTTACAAGATATGTTTAAATTAATTATAAAATTTCATTACCAGTCAAAAGTAAAATTACTTAAATATTTTTTTCTCTTGCATGTAGTTCTACTTTGACTTTGTTAAATTTATTTAGTAAAAGGAACATAAGATAAAAATAAATTCATTTAAGAAGTAAATTAATCGACAAAACAAATTATAAAACCTTAGAAGCTCTAAAGGGTAAAAGGCCATTTCCTCGGGGAACAATTATTATATTCGCTCCTTTATTCTTATACTAGATGAAGGATCCCGTACCAGAACCTGCCCAATAATTTTACTGGAAATAGTGTGAATGTTGAAATTTAAGTAAAAAATGCATATTTTATTTAGTACACCTCTGCTTTAATACTCTGATTTATGTGCATGTTTATAAGATTGCATAATAATGTCCCAAACCAAGCACAAGGATATTCTCGTGTAATTCTTCTTACAACAATATTCTTGTGTAATTCTCCTTTCAACAAACAAGGACATATCTTGTTTAATATCCTAAGTGGGGTATGGGAAAGACAAAGTTTACAATGACCTTATGCGTATCTTTAGAGATAGAGAGATTGTTTTCAATGGACCCATCAAAAAATGAAAAATGGAAGGCAGTGACGTATATATAATTCAATACTTTAATATAAGAACTCATATGATAATTGATTAAATTTGTGTATGTTGAAGAACTTAAATATGAAGAAACGAGCTTCTTACTGAAAAGGTGGTGGCACAAAGAAGCAACAACGTGTTCTCCAGGGACGTGACGCACAATGTCTAATTTTTTAAAATATATATTTAATAATTTTGATCTTTTGTAGTTTTTTTTCTCTAGAATTGGGTACAATTTCTGTTAATTTTTTTTGTTTTTTTAGTGTTTGGTATAAATTCTTCATGTTGCATAGTCTACGATTAAATAAAACTTTCTTGATGTTTATAATTGAATCTTTTATTTTCACTACTTTCGTGTAACCTAATAGAGTTCGAAAAATATTTTACTAAAACTAAGTGTTTATTCTTTTTGACAAATACCAAAAAACAAAATTGGTAAATGCATACTTGAGAGATTTATATTTTTTGAACAATACTTTCAAACATTAGGGATCGTTTTCTCGTTCATCATTAAGAGCTATATATTACTTAGACGTTACTATCTGCAGATCAATTATCTCCTTCAAGCTTGTTCTTTAAACATAAAATGTACAATATGATTGAACTCTCTTTACCAAAATATACATGACATTAGAACTCGATATTGCTATATAGAAGTCTGTATATTTAACATTTATGG
This sequence comes from Solanum stenotomum, assembly GCF_019186545.1. Taxonomy (NCBI): domain Eukaryota; kingdom Viridiplantae; phylum Streptophyta; class Magnoliopsida; order Solanales; family Solanaceae; genus Solanum; species Solanum stenotomum. The sequence continues at coordinate 83,757,843 of NC_064282.1, read as the reverse complement.
AGATATGCCTGGGCAGGGATTAATATATATTGCACACCTAGATTTCTACTGTAATTGTTGGGTGACCTGAGGGTAATAGGAACACGATACAATCCATTGCAACATCGTTTCCAAGATTGATAAGCAAGAATATTCAGGATTTTCAGCAGCAGAAATAAAATAGTATGAAGACCCGAGTCTGTTTTTGCATCAATTGTCACACTGTTGACAAGCACCAAAGTCTTCATGTTTAACACTATCAAACCTATCTACCACCAGCAACACATAAATCCAACCTAAATGGGTGGATATAATTCAGAGTAAAACAAACAATGCTCCAAAAAGGAAAACAGTAACGAGTTTTACATCTAGCACTAGTCCAAGGCGGTAATTTCTATAAGCCATCCATGAATTCCCATGTCATAAGACTTGCTAAGCACTTCTGACAACTTAGAGGATACGACTAACCATCATAGTCCCCTTCATAGAACTTGTTTTCTGGATAGAAGACAGCTACAACTTGGTTGCCACCAAATTCTCTTCCATTCAAACTTTGCCGAGCTTTGCTGGGACTCTCCACAGCTCCATACTCCAAAAATACCTCAAAGGTACACAAATGATTTAGCAGTTCCCAATTTTAAAAGTGAAAACCAAGCCATTGACAAAGAACCAATCCAACAGGTTGGGCCCTTTCTTTATAACTAACCGTATATTTGAAGGTCATTGCAAAGAACTTTAGATCCAAGTTGTCTCACTTTCCTTGTAAAATATACAAGATCACTAGTAACAATTTTTAAACTTTCTTTATAACTAATCGTATATTTGACCTTTCAAGTACTTAAGGGGTGGCTTCAATGCCATGACTGTCATATTCCAAACTTGACGGTAGAAGTTCAAATAACCTTGCAAGTAATATGAATCCAAGCCTAACCTCCTTCAAGGCCTTGTAAATAGTGCCAGACATCATTTGTATTGTCTTGTTCTGCAAACTAATATAGAGAATGAGGTTTGACTAAAAAAACCTGTAGCAATTTGAAAATAGTTGACTATTCAATAACTTGAAAGGACATGTTATCCTACTAAGTATGGTGATAACACTCAAACTATCCTCGAAAACCATTAAGAGAATAAGCGATTATTATCAATAAAAATACCCAACTAAGAGTCAGGATCGAATCCCACAGAGAGTTATGTAGTGCAAGGAATTCTATTATGAAATTGAGGTTGTAAATCAATTCATTTGAAGTAATTAATAACCAAGGGTGGATGATTTCATAAAATTTAGTTTAAATGGTTTTGATATCAAGAGTTACAATCAAACTAGAAATTTAGATATTCAAATAATTAGAAAGCAATCTAGGGGTACGAGGATTGAAATTTATGTCACATAGGGGTAATTGTGTTGCTTAATAGTGCTAGACAATCATGGATAGGCTGGGTCTTATTCAATGACATTAATCTTCTTTCAATCTCATAGTACCAAATCATAGAATGTCCTTTTGGTCTTATCTATGTCAATTACAAATCAACTCATTACCTTACAGAATCTTTTTTTCAAGCAGATTTAGGCAAATTCAGACCATCCATAATTTCTCTTTCAAGCAAATAATAGACATCAAACCTAAATTGCATGCATTATACTAATTACCCACTTCAATCAATCTCTTTCAAGCATCAATCAAATATATAGACTAGGATAAAGTTTGCAACCTTAAACTATGAGTTAACCCTATGTCAATTAGTCCAAATCCATGAATGAAAATAAATAAAATAGAACAAAACACAATACCCACTACATTAAATAAACACCCAACCCCATAATTGCACCCCTAGAATTTGGGTTTTAGCCACCTATCCCAAAAAGAAAAGAAATTAAACCTATCATGAAGGCAGTCAGGGATGTGATAAAGTTAAGAAATTATAATCAACATCAACTTTGATTTCAACTTCAAATTGTCAAATTCAAGAGTAGAAGTTAAAACCCTAAAAATAAGAATATTTCTCTCAAACTCATACAAAGTTAAGAACTCAAAAATTCTAATGTAAAAATCTCTAATTCTCTCTTCTGAAAAGGTCTTTTATTTTCTCTCTCCTTTGGGATATTTATAGTTTTCCAAAAGTTGACCCAAAATTCAGTGCATGACCACTTCGGCGACATTAGCCAGGTTCGCCAAGCTGATTCGACAGATCTTCATTTTCTAATTCGCTCGCCTTTCTCTTGCTTTAGGATTTAGGTGTTTGAACCTTAGTCGACAAGCTCATTTGAGTATGTCTTTCACCTTCAATGAATCACGAGTATCACCTTTGTTTTCCTTTTAAGCCTAAATATTTTATCCATATCATGTAACCTTTGGCGATGGTTATTCAGTTCCCCTGCCACATTTGGCGAGTGGTAGTTTCATTATTCAGTTTGCCGACCTACCTTGAAATTTTTAGTTGTGAGTATTGTCACTTTAGGCGAGGTTGTGCCAATTTGTCACTTTGGTGATTAATAGTGTGGAGTTTACACTTCTTTCCATGTTATTGGCCTTTCTTCCAAGTATTCATCCTCGTCTTGTCCAAGACATCATAACTGCATAACATCAAAATATTATCAGAATAGGACATAATTACGCATTGAGGACACTAATTGTTGAACTAAATAGCCCTCAAATTAGTGTAAATCTACCACTCATCAACACCCTCAACTTAACTTTTTGCTTGTCCTCAAGCAAAATCAAGAACAAAATTAGTTCAACAATGGTGTCTACGAAAGTTCTCTATTAGAAATAATATGCAAGTTACATTACAAGAATACTCTCAAGAAAATGCATCACTCAATCAAGGCTTCAAATATTGACTAGCCGATAGAGATTTAAGCTCAAGCTCACTATTGCTTCTTCACTTAGGCAAACCATGTTTCAACAAATGGATTCAAGTTCCCTCACATCAAGAAAGATTTCATGCTCTCACAAAGAAATCAATAACGAAGTTAGGAATCACCACAACCCTTGATCTACAAAAGAGAAATACATGCAAGCTTCATCAAATAGGTTTGCCCATATTTTCCAATCATCACATAACCTAGTTTATGAAAGATCTCAAGGGTCTTTTAGGCTTGTAATGGAGCTGACAGGTAAGGTATGGTCAATTTGGTTCAGTGACTTCACATTTTGAAAGGATTGTTGTAATCATCTTCACCTCTTCTAAAGTTCTTTCCATTCTTTTCACTTGGGAACTCAAACTTTGACTTGTCAAACATTTTATTTAATACCCCTTTTATTTCCTCAAACCTTTTTTTCAATTCAATTTTCCAAATTTTTTTCATCACAATACTTTTTTTTATAAGGAGGGGTTCCTTGTTTTTGTAACAAACTTCAATGTTAAATCTCCTTACTTCTTTCTTTTCCTTTCACATGGCTTTCATTCCTCCTTTCTTTCCACATCCCCAACTTAGGCCAAGCCCTACTTGGCTATTCATACAAATTAATGCTTCAAAAGGGATTTATGGGTGAGAAGTTAAGGGAAATTTAGCTCAAGAGGTTTCAACAAGGTTGCCAACAAAAGGTTTAAGCTCAAATGGTGTCGAGATGGTTGCACACCCTCACAAGGTTGTCACAAAAGGTATGGTCATTTAGATTTTCTCTCAAAATATGTGCCCAAGGTCATTTCTTTCATTCACCAAAGCTAGATTATTGGACTAACAAGGAAAACTCTAGGATTCAATAAGTATGATTTCAAGTAAAACCTCACCGCATAAAGCACGTCAAACACAATAATTTTATAACTCCCTATTTCCAAAAAGGGATAAAGAACCAAAAATTTAGAACTTGCAGGTGCCACCCATGAGGAGAATAGATGGTCCATATGTGGACCCACGGACCGTAGGTGGGGTCCGTGGGTTGGCCACCCTCCCTTAGTTCAGAGGTCTAGGACCACGGCTCGACCTACGGATCGTAGGCCAGACCACGGTCCGTGGTTTGAACCCCCAAAACAGTCTCTGACCATCAAAGGATGGTCTACCAGGACGGGCCGTGGGTCAGACCATGGTCCGTCGACTAGGGTTCGTGGATGGTCACCTGACAGTTTATTTCAGGGTTAGTTGGATCTTTTCCTAATTAATTAGTTCCTATACTATGTCGTTTTGCCTATATTTAGAACCCCTATATAAGTCATTTTACCCCCAAATTAGACCCCTTTAATTCATTCTTCCTAGATCCAAAAACAAAACCTACTCCTCTTAAATATTCTATCTATAGAACTTGAAAAAGAAGAAGAAGATTCAACTAGGGTTTGAAGTCAAGGATCAAAATTTTCCATTGAAGATAGACAATTGGACTTGAGGTATTGTTGCTTTCATCCATGGGTTCCCTCCACCCATGGAGTGCCCAAAATCCTCTATTTCAAATAGTAAAATTCCCCAATTAGCTAGGGTTTTCTTCAATCACCATGGGTTCTTTTGATTATTGATCTTACTAGTTTAATTATGTCTAAATATGTATGAATTGATGATTTACAATGCTTTTATGATATTTTCCCTATGAACCCATGCAAACCCCCATGTTTTCCAAATTGTGATCTCTTACAGTTCGGTTGTTGATTATAAAAAGAGGAGACTTATGATCTAAAGCATGAAGTAATAAAATTACATGAATTTATGATAAAATCCCTATCTAATGTTAGAATTCTATATGTGGTGATTTAAAATAGATTTGAACCTTGAAAGGACAAAGTATGAGTTTATGCATGATCTTATGAAACCAATGTAAATGCTTTAAGGGTACTTCGAGAGTAAAGTGCCAATGATGTTACTGTTATTGTGTTGTTGAAAGGTTATTCTCACAAAACACTTACAATCATGATGTAAAAGGTTTCTCACGTAGAAAGGATTCTTAGGTTGAAAGGCTATTCTTACCTAATTGAACAAATGAATATGAGCTATCCTAATGATCTAGCTTGGATTGGCAAGATGACATGTCTTTCCATGGATAATGAGAATATGTAAGAAAATACTATTCTATGGGAATTAAGCTTAGCACCGAGTTGATATTAACATTGATATGGGAGCTCTCCCATTAGTAGAGGTCGGGTTTCTAGATGAAGTCTCACTAGATGAAAGCTCTCCCGTTAGTAGAGGTCGGGTTTCTAGTGGCAATCTCCTTTTCCCTTAAACTATGTTCCCTCATAGGTTGATTAGCTAGTGGATCCACTTAAGCTATATGTTCATGGCTTTACCTTAGGAAAGTAGAACAACCCTTTTTGGTGTGGGAGACACCGGGTGATCATGTTTTAGCTCACATGGTCTCTATGTTAGTTAAGGCTAATTTTCCCTCAACAAGATGACTAATGAACTAAGGTCACTTAAAGAAGTATCTTATATGTGTCCAAAGGCTTAAGGATGATTTAGCTTGTATTAACCATGATGGTTTAACTTATGTTTACTAACCCTCTTATATCATGTTTTATTTATCAAATTTCATGTCATAAAATGAAATGTCCTTCTTAGCATGTTTAAAATGTTTTTATTCATAGCTATCATACTTTGTGCATTCTTTTTACTAACACATACTCTTGCCTACATTTTTTCCAAATGTAGGGTGTGACAAGTAGAGTTTCGATTCTAGTGGCTAGAGCTTGGACTTTGATTCTTCCCGAGGTTGGTTCAAGGACGCACTTTCCTTATTGTAGTTTCACTTTCATATATTCTTTTTGAACATGATGTATTGTCTAGGCCCACTTTCATTCTATAGTAATAGATGACTGTGTTGCGACATTAGTCAGACTTCTGTTTTTCTATAGGAACTCTTTTGGACTTAAATGTTGTTTTACTCTTTATTGTTCTTGTACTTTATTTTATGATATGCTAAGTGGATTGTATGGAGTCCTTTGGGGTTCTATATGTCATGTTATGTCTAGGGGGTACCCGTTGGTCGTGACAAACTTGGTATCAAAGCACAAGGTTTAGAATGGTCTTAGGATGTCTCATAAGACACATCTAGGAGAGTCTTGTTCATGAGTGTGAAGCGCGCCACATTTATGAATGAGAGGCTACAAGATGATAAAGAGAATCCACTTCTTTCATTACTCTTATGATATCCCATAGAGTTTAACTCTATAAAAGTCTCTATTCTAATCCTTACCTTATGCTCTTCAATATATGTCTACTCGAAGGGCTTATACTAGAAGGAATGTGAGGGAGAACGTGGAACAAGATACTCCTCCCCAAGCTCCTCCTCAAGCTCCAACCGATCCCTTGGCCAAACAAGTTACTAATGCAGAGTTTAGTTCAGCTTTTCATGTGTCGGCCCAAGCCATGACGACTTAAACCAATAGAGAGGCGATAGTCCCCATGAACCCAAGTGTGGGTACAACGGCTTCAAGAGTGAGGGATTTTATGAGGATGAACCCTTTCGAATTTCATGGCTCCAAAGTTGATGAAGATCCTCAAGAGCTTATCGATGAGGTTTATAAGTTACTTGCTATCATGGGAGTGACTCAGGGAGAGAAGGCAGAAATTGCCGCCTACCAATTGAAAGGTGTTGTTCAAGTTTGGTACAATCAATGGAAGGAGGCTAGACCAGTGGGATCAGGTCCTATTGAATGGGAAATGTTCAAATATTCTTTTCTTGATAGATTATTTCCCCTTAAGATGAGGGAAGCTAGGGTGCTAGAGTTCCTTAACCTTCATCAAGGAAGCATGAGTGTGAGGGAATATGCTCTAAAGTTCACTCAATTGTCCAAATAAGCTCCAAAAATGGTTGTGAATTCAATAACTAGAATGAGTAAGTTTGTATCGGTTCCCGAAATGGTGGTTAAAGAGTGCTGAACCACCTGCTCATTAGGGACACGGACATCTCTTTGTCTCATAATACATGCACAACAAATTGAAGAGGAGAAACTCAAAGAGAAGTCTAGAGAAGTAAAGAGGGCTAAGATCAGTGATGGTAATTTCTCATATGATAAATCCGATGGACATGGTCGTCCTAAGTTTCATCAAGGGTTTTCCGGTCAAGGTTCCTCTAATGCTCCACCTAAGTTTAACAAGGATAGGGTGTCTAACCCTAAACCTCAAGGAGGTGATGGAGGTGGCACTTCTTTGGTTAGGTCTACTTGTGCTAAATGTGGGAAGAAACATGATGGTAAGTGCCTAGCCGGCACCAATGAATGCTTTAGTTGCGGGTAGATTGGACACAAAATGAGAAATTGCCCCATACTCACGGCAAAGGGAAGTGAAGGCAATCAAGCTCCTCCTAGCGGTTTGAGTTCCAATGCTCCAAAGCAAAACCGCTTCTACGCTCTCCAAACCTGAGGTGACCAAGAAGGTTCTCCGGATGAAGTGACCGATATGTTAAAAAAATTTCAACTTGATGTGTATCCTTGCTTTATTTCGATTCTACTTTGTCCTTTGTAACACCTTATGTTTCTATGATGTTTGATGTGCTCCCTGAAATATTGTTAGAACCTTTTTTTGTCTCTACTCCTGTTGATGATTCTGTGGTGGCTAAGAGGGTCTATAGAAAGTGTGTCGTTTCCTTATCCCATAGAGTTACTCTTTCAGACTTGGTAGAACCTGACATGTTAGACTTTAATGTCATTCTTAGGATGGATTGGTTGCATTATTGCTATGCTTCCATAGATTGTAAGACTCGAGTGGCAAATTTCACTTTCCAAAGGAGCCTATCCTTGAGTTGAAGGGAGAATATTCTAAGCCCAAATGGCAGTTTATCTCTTGTCTAAAAGCTAGGAAGATGATCTCAAAGGGTTGCATTTATCATCTAGTTAGGGTAAGGGATGCAAATTCTGAAACCCTTACTCTTGAGTCGGTCCCTATAGTTAATGAGTTTCCCGATGATTTACCCAGTATTCCTCCCAAACAGGAAATTGACTTCGATATTGATATGTAACCTATCTCTATTCTCCCTTATAGAATGGCTCCGGTGGAACTTAAGGAGTTGAAAGATCAATTAATGGATTTGTTGGATAAGGGCTTCATCCGACCGAGTATCTCTCTATGGGGTGCTCCGGTGTTGTTTGTTAGGAAGAAAGATGGTTTGCTCTGTATGTGTCTTGATTATCGATTGTTGAACAAAGTGACCATTAAGAACAAATATCCTCTCCAAAGAATAGACAATTTATTTGATCAACTTCAAGGGGCCAGTTATTTCTCTAAGATCAATCTTCATTCGGGTTACCATCAATTGAGGGTAATGGATGGTGATAATCAAACGATAGCTTTTCGAACTCGGTTTGGTCATTATGAGTTTTTGGTAATGTTGTTTGGGTTGACTAATGCTCCGGTGGCATTTTTGGACTTGATGAATAGGGTGTTTAGACAATACCTTGATATGTTCATAATTGTGTTTATCGATGACATTTTGATCTATTCATGGAGTGAGAATGAGCATAATGATCATTTGAGGATTGTGTTGCAAGTTCTTAAGGACTAATAACTTTTGCAAAGTTTAGCTAGTGTGAATTTTGGCTAAGGTCTGTAGCTTTTCTTGGGCATATTCTGTTAAGTAAGGGTATTGAGGTAGATCCTATCAAGACGAATGCAGTCAAGAGTTGGCCTAGACCTCTAACTTCTTTCGATTTTAGAATCTTTTTGGGTTTGGCTGGTTACTACAGAAGGTTTGTTGAGGGGTTTTCCTCCATTGCTTCTCCTTTGATGGCACTGACTCAAAAGAAGGCTAAATTTTTATGGTCGGAAGCTTGTGAGGAAAGCTTCCAAAGGTTGAAAGATAGACTTACGTCCGCTCAGGTGTTGGCCTTACAGGAATGTAAGGGTGGCTTTGTAATGTATTTTGATGCCTCTAGAGTTGGGTTGGGATTTGTTCTTGTGCAACATGGTAAAGTCATTGCTTATGCTTAGAGGCAACTTAAGATCCATGAGAAGAATTGTCCTACCCATGACATTGAGTTAGTGGCGGTTGTTTTTGCCTTAAAGATATGGGGGATTAATTGTATGGGGTTCATGTTGATGTGTTCGCCGATCATCAGATCTTGCAATACCTATTTAGTCAAAAGGACTTGAATCTTTGCCAAAGAAGGTGGGTAGAACTATTGAAGGATTATGATAAGAGTGTCCTTTATCACCCCAGTAAAGCAAATGTGGTGGCGGATGCTCTTAGTCGACTATGAATGAGTAGTGTTGCTCATGTGGAAGATACAAAGAAAGAGTTAGCCGAGATGTCCATATATTGGCTTGATTAGGTGTTCGACTAGTGGATTCCACCAATGCTGGTGTTATGGTTCATAATGGGTCTGAATTGTCATTTGTGATGGATGTGAAGGCTAAGCAAACTCTTGATCCAATTTTGGTAGAATTAAAAGAGGTGGTACTCAAAAAGTCCATTGAGGCTTTCTCCCAAGAGGGAGATGGGGTACTTAGACACCAAGGTTGGTTATGTGTTCCGAATGTTGATGACTTGAGGGAACACATTTTGGTAGAAGCTCATAGTTCTTGGTATTCTATTCACTCGGGGGACACCAAGATGTACCGTAACTTACATGAGATCTATTGGTGGAATGGGATGAAGAAGGATATTGCGGAATTTGTGGCTAAATTTCCTAATTGTAAACATATGAAAGTTGAACATCAGAAACCAGAAGGTTTATCCCAATATATTAGAATCCCTACTTGAAAGTGGGAAGATGTGAACATGGATTTTATCGTAGAGTTTCCACGTACCCGACGACAACATGACTCGATATGGGTAGTAGTTGATTGGATGACTAATTCTGCTCATTTTATTCCCGTCAAGGTTTCCTATTTGGTGGAAGAGTATGCTAAGTTGTACTTGAGAGAGATGGTAAGGTTACATGGAGTACCCCTATCCATAATTTCTGATCGAGGTACCCAATTTACTTCACAGTTTTGGAAGTCATTCAAAAAGGGTCTTGGTAGCAAGGTTAAACTTAGTACAACTTTTCACCCCCAAATCGATGGGCAAGCGGAGCGTACTATTCAGACTTTAGAAGACATGATGAGGGTTTGTGTGATAGATTTTAAGGGTAATTGGGATGATCATTTCCCGTTAATCGAGTTTGCTTATAATAACAGTTATCGTATCGACATGACTCTATTTGAGGCTCTCTATGGTAGGAGGTGTAGATCTCCTATAGAATGGTTGGAGGTGGGTGAAGTTGGTCTCATAGGTCTGGAATTTTTGCATGAGGGCATAAAGAAGATTCGACTTATTAGAGAGAGGTTAAGAACGACCCAAAGTCGGCAAAAGTCTTATGCCTATGTTAGAAAGAGGGATCTTGAATTTGAGGTTCATGATTGGGTTTATTTGAGAATCTCACCTATGAAGGGTGTTATGAGGTTTGGGAAGAAAGGGAAGCTTAGTCTCCATTTTGTAGGCCTATATAAGATTTTGAGGCGTGTTGGCAAGGTTTCATACGAGCTAGATTTGCCAAATGAGTTAGCATCGGTGCATTAGGTCTTCCATGTCTCTCTGTCGAAGAAATGTGTTGGAGATCCAACATCTATAGTTTCCTTAGAGGGTTTGGAGGTTAAAGAGAATCTTGGTTATGAAGAGGTACCGGTTGAGATTTTATACCGGCAAGTCAAAAAGTTGAGAAACAAGGAAGATTCTTTGGTAAAGTTGTTATGGAGGAATCACTTAGTTGAGGGTGCTACTTGGGAGGCCGAGGCTGGTATGGAGTCTCGATATACTCATCTCTTTCCTTCTACTCCTACTTTAGGTTGAGGTAATGTGCCCCTCTTGGTTTGTTTTATGTGTTGGGAGTCATGTGTGATTTAGGTGTTTCCATGATTTCCCTTTTGATTATGCATGTTCATGAAAAAGCTTAAATTTTGAAAGAAATGGCTTATATGATTTACTTTCCTCATGTTGTTGTACATTGAGTATGAGTTGCCTATAGACTTCATGAGATGATTGTTGAACATGCATTATATGTGCTTTTTATAAATGAATTGTATAAAGGTTCTATGAGATTGTGTTGAGCATGTTTTGTCTTGGAGAAGGTAGTTCCTCCTTGACTATAATAGATTTTGAAATTTCATGCATTTTGGGTTGGTAGTTCCTACTTCCTTATGATGCATTGAGTATGTTTAGCTTGGAATAGATGTTTTCTCCTTGAATTTGTGCATTTTGCTGAGATTGCATCCATCATGGGCTGTTAGAGTTAACTTCACCCATATGTGATGTTTGGAGAATGTCCTAGCTTGGAGTCGATAGTTCCTCATTGGTTATATGCATTGCATCGTAGGTTAGGATGTTAATTCCTCTCCTACTCTTTTAGAACCAGTTTAAATCTCATTCGAGGAAGAAGAATCCCTAGGAGAAGATATTGTAACTCCCCGTATCCAAAAGGGATAAAGAACCAAAAATTCAGAACCTGCAGGTGCCACCCAAGAGGACTACAAACGGTCCATAGGTGGACCCATAGATCGTAGGTGGGGTCTGTGGGGTGGCCACCCTGCCTTAGTTCAGAGGTCCAGGACCACGGCTAGACCTACGGACCGTAGGTCAGACCAGGGTCCGTGGTTAGACCCCAAAACATAGTCTTTGACCATCATTTGACGGTCCACCAGGACGGGCCGTGGGTCACCTGGCAGTTAATTTAAGGGTCTGTTGGGTCTTTTCCTAATTAATTAGTTCCTATACTATGTCGTTTTGCCTACATTTAGAACCCCTATATAAGTCTTTTTACCCCCAAATTAGACCCATTAATTTATTCTTCCTAAATCCCAAAAGAAAATCAACTCCTCTCAAATATTCTTTCCGTAGAAGAAGAAGAAGATTCAACTAGGGTTTGAAGTCAAGGATGAAAATTCTCCATTGAAGATAGGCAATTGGACTTGAGGTATGGTAGTTTTCATCCACGGGTTTCTTCAACCCATGGAACCCCAAATTCCTCTATTTCAAATAGTAAAATTCCCCAATTAGCTTGGGTTTTCTTCAATCACCATGGGTTCTTTTGATTATTGATTTTAATGGTTTAATTATGTCTAAATATGCATGAATTGGTGATTTACAATGCTTTTTATGATTTTTCCCCTATGAACCCATTCAAACTCCCATGTTTTCCAAATTGTGATCTCCTAGGGTTGGGTTGTTGATTATGAAAGAGGAGACTTATGATCTATAGCATGAAGTAATAGAATTACATGAATTTATGATAAAATCCCCAACTAATGATAGAATCCTAGATGTGGTGATTGAAAGTAGATTTGAACCTTGAAAGGGAAAAGTATGAGTTTATGCATGATCTTATGAAACCTATGTAAATGCTTTAAGGGTACTTTGAGAGTAAAGTGCCAATATTGTTGTTGTTGTTATTGTGTTACGTTGTTGAAATGTTATTCTCATAAAACACTTACAATCATGATGTGTAAGGTTTTCTCACATAGAAAAGATTCTTAGGTTCAAAGGCTATTCTTACCTAATTGAATCAATAAATAAGAGCAATCCTAATGATCTAGCTTGGATTGGCAAGATGACATGCCTTCCCATGGATAATGAGAATAAGTAATAATGTACTATTCCATGGGAATTATGCTTAGCACCGTGTGGATATTGACATTGAGATGGGAGCTCTCCTGTTAGTAGGTGCCTGGTTTCTAGAAGAAGTCTCATTAGAGGGAAGCTCTCCCATTAGTAGAGGCCGGATTTCTAGTAGTAATCTCCTTATTCCTTAAAATATGTGCCCTCATAGGTTGATTAGCTAGTGGATCCACTGAATGTAGATGTTCATGGTTCTATCTTAGGCAAGTAGAACAACCCTTTTCGATGTGGGAGACACCGGGTGATCATGTTTTATCTCACATTGTCTCTATGTTAGTTAAGGCTAATTTTCCCACAACAAGATGACTAATGAACTAAGGTTACTTAAAGAAATATCTTATATGTGTCCAAAGGCTTAAGGATGATTTAGCCTGCATTAACCATGATGGTTTGACTTATGTTTTCTAATCCTCTTATATCATGATTTATTGATCAAATTGCATGTCATAAAATTAAATGTCCTTCTTAGGATGTTTTAAATGTTTTTATGCATAGTTATCATACTTAGTACATTTTTGTACTAACGCATTCTCTTGCCTATATTTTCCCAAATGTAGGGTCTGACAAGTAGGATTTCCATTCTAGTGGCTAGATCTTGGACTTTGATTCTTTCCGAGCTTGGTGAGCCCTCATGGTTTGAGAACAAACTTTCCTTATTTTAGTTTCACTTTCGTATGTCCTTTTTGAACATGATGTATGGGCTAGGCCCACTTTCATTCTATTGTAATAGATAGCTATGTTGAGACATGAGTTAGACTTGCGTTTTTCTATAAGAAATCTGTTGGACTTAAATGTTGTTTTACTCTTTTTTGATCTAGTACTTTATGTTATAATATGCTAAGTGGCTTGTATGGAGTCCTTCGGGGATCTATATGCCATGTTACGTCTAGGGGGTACCCCTAGGTCGTGACAAATTTGGCATAGACCGACATGATCAAAAGCTTACATATATTGTTCATTGCAAGGCTCACATCAAAACGTAGCTAGTCAACACAAGATTCAGAAAGACCATTGAAAAGTACAGCAACGGTGATTACTTCTTGCAAAACCAACAGTAAGCACAATGCTCATCATGAGTACTATCCAAGACATCGAAATTGAACACAATTGATCCTCGAACATTATCAATGAAAACTCAAGCATTTCAAAAACTTTCTAACGAAAAAAATAATGCAAAACCATTAAATCACTATAATAAAACCAAAATAACAAAATACTATAATTATCCAAAAGAAAAACTGGAAGTAACAAAATACAATCAAAAGGGGAATATTAACACAAGTGCCTTCCCTCCACAAAAATGAAAACATTAGTGTCCTCAATGCGGAGTAAAATAATTAGAGTATGAGAGGAGAGAGAAAAGTCCCCTTGACAGGCTATGCATATGGAGTGCTTAAATCTACAGTCTCAGGAGGGACGACATCAATCTGGGGATCAGTTCCCACCAAAAAAAATCACAGAAAGCAGCGCAGTACACTACAACATTTTATGTCTACAACCACCCTAGAAAAGTGTGGCCTAAACTATGAAAAAGTGTGGCCTTTGATAAAAGGCCACACTTTTTTACTTTAAGCGACGCTTTTCCAGGGGTGGCCAAATGAGGCGTAACCTTAGAGTTTAGGCAACACTTTTCAAGTGTTTCCTTATTAGCTACGCTAAAAGCGTAGCCTAAAGGCAAAAAGGCCACGCTTTGCAGCTACGCTTAAAAGTGTTGCCTTATCCGCTACACTTTCAAGCGTAGCCTAAAAGGCGAAAAAGGTCACACTTTGCAGCTATGCTTAAAAGTGTTGCCTTATCAGCTACACTTTCAAGCGTAGCCTAAAAGGCAGAAAGGCCACACTTTGCAGCTACGCTTAAAAGTGATGCCTTATCAGCTACGCTTTCAAGTGTGGCCTTTGCTTCCATATTGCCCACGATTAATAAGTGTTGCCTTTTCTATCTTATGTATGACAACACTTTGAAGTGTAGTCCTTGCCCATGTGCATACCACAATTTACAGTCCTATGGCTACACTTTTAAGTGTGGTAATATTATTCTGGCTATAAAAAATTTATATGCCACAATTTCTAATTAAAAAACACCAATATTGTTTTGCAATAAATAATCTCAATCATTAAATTAGCTAATAAGTAATTCAAATTTATATTCACCATAAACTTCAAAAGATAGTGTGTCTTTTGTACATACACATACTTATAAAGCAATATTCTAAATATGTGTACACAATAGTTCAAAAAGTACTCTCACAATAGTTCAATATATTCTAGCAATGAATATATTTCACAAAATCAAATATAATGCATTCAAATTTTTACAATAGTTCAAAAACTCTTCATCATCCACATTAATGGGATCAAATTGATTTGCGGCGACCCTTTAAATTTGATCACCTCCATTTCCCTACACAAATTAGATTGCAACAGTTACAGAAGAGGCAAGAAGTTCCTAATTACAGCAGTTATACAAGAGGCAAGAAGTTCTAGATTGCAGTAGTTATAGAACAACAAATCAAATTGCAGATTGCAGCAGTTATAAAGAACAACAAATCTGCAGATTGCAGCAGTTATAAAGAACAACAAATCTGCACATTGCAGATTCCAGATTGCAGCATGCAATTCCAGATTGCAAATTGCAAATTGCAAATTCCAGATTGCAAAGTGCAGTTCCAAATTGCAAATTGCAGATTCCAGATTGCAGAATGCAGTTCCAGATTGCAAATTGTAGATTCCAGATTGCAGCATGCAGTTCCTTGAAAGATACTTCTATGCAAATTGAACATTCATTTACATATTGTATATACATAACAATAAATGAGACCAAAGCATATAATCACATGCCATTGAATTAGCTCAGGCCAATACTTTAACAAAGATGTATTCATAAACAAACAAATATCATAACTGAGATTCTCTTTACATGAAGAAAATTGGACATTTGCAGACAACTAGGCAAACAAAATTGATCAGAAAAATCTTATTCATAATCACACATCATTTACACTACATTAATTAGGCACCAAAATGCATTCAATTTAAAGGAAGGAGTTAGTCTCTTGAGAGATAATCAATAATCGTAGAATAACAAACTCAACTATTGTGCTCTTCACAATTCTAAAATAACAGACTAGATATCTTGAGATAACTAATATGTCATGCAAGTGATTTGGCTAAAAAAATTGCCAAGGGAGAAGACAGAATCTAGAAAAAAATTGTAGATAACAAACAACAACTTATGCGGATATGGAATTGAAAGTCATAAGATATGAACAACTTCAAGCAGCTCATAAATTTGAGCTTAATCAAATTCTTTTTACTCGAAATGAATACATTGAAGCTAAAGTAACAACTAACCTTAAACAAATGTTATTGTGCAGGAACAAACCAATAGACAAGAAGTGCAGTACCTATGATCTGGTCTCTGTTGTTAAAAGGCAAAGCCCCTTCTTCTACCAGGTGAGTAAGAGGATTCAAACACTTGTAATTAAGTAAATCACAGGCCAAACAATTTATCTTATAATTTTCTTTGAATGTAGAGTACTGATGTATATGTTAGAATGTCTAGTCTTATGATTTTTTTGTTGATACCAGATTATTCAGACAGTGGTGAATAGTCTGCTAAAACTGTCATATACTCCTTCCATCCTATTGCTACAACAGTGTATGATTGGTACAAATTTTAACATGTATAATTGAATTATGATTATTAGTGATAGTGGAAAAACATTTAATTTATAGTTGAAGAGTTAGTTTGATAAGAAAATATCATACTTATCAGATTTTGAATTTGGATAGTCCGACATTGAAGTATTAGAAGTTGGATACTTGGCAGCCGGTTGTTAAGATCCCAGAAAAATTTGAGTGGACGAAAAGACTATTTACTCAGGGAGGGAAGATGAAGTATATCGACTCTCCTTAATATATACAAATATTTTATATCTATTTTCTATATTGTGCATGCTTGTAAGTGTTTCAGCAATTTGGAGAAGATCATTGGGGATTTTTATTGGAAGGGTAAGAAGTGTAATAGGAACTTCACCTAGTAGAGTGGAAGAAGATTATGGTTCCCACATGGAGGGGGAAGGAATTAGGAGACTATCCACCTATAATACAATGCTTTTATGGTAAGTTGTGGAGATTTTCTCCCAGATAGAAATTTGCATGCTTCATGGAGAGTGGTTATTTGAAAGTGACTTCTCTTCATCGTGAGACTGATTGAAGCTGCTGAAACTGCTCCTAGTAGTTGATTTGTGCCAGAAATGAGACATAGTTTCTCCCAGTCCTCCTGGTCTTTCAGCCTTTACGCCTTTACTTCCTTTCCTTTTTACTTTTCAAGTCTACCAATCTCTCTTTTAAGATCGAGAATCCATCTAGAACAACCCGTTGGCCAACTGCAACCTTTGAAACTCGGGGATGATAGGCCGGCTCCTTTACCCTTCTCCACTTAAATACTAGATTTAGTTCACTTGGGGCAGGGCTCTAACTTGTGACATAACACATAAGTCCCTCAATTGGTCCCTATTGAGCTAACCCTTGGTGGCTTAAGTCTACCAATCTGATCCACAACTACCAAAATCTCAACTTTCTTCATGTTACCAAAACAGAGAAGAGGAAAAACAACACTATAAATCATTGTTGTTCTTTTCCACATTTTCACTCCCATTTTACTAGCTCTATGTGTTCTGAACTGGGCATAATCAGTTGATCACCTTCAAAGCTCAAATCAATTCGAAATAAAACAATTTGTGTTCCAAAAAAAGGGCTCACTAAATTGCTTGTTCTCAGCTGGGACAATCTTTCAAGGACATGCAACTGCTGAGGCACCCATATAGAATTTCTCGTAAGTCCTAAGACAGATATTGATCAAGACAAAACTCTAAGCCAAGTAGAATTTCTCTTATAATTTTCTTTGAATATAGAGTACTGATGTATATGTTAGAATGTCTAGTCTTATTGTAAAGACCTTGTTGATATTATGGGTAAGGTGTTAAATCATGATGATACTGATTCAGACAGAACAACAGAGACTAGATCACCACAAGAGAAGACAGGGCAAGACCAACAATATCAGCCAAAGGCACAGTCAGGTAAGACACTTAAATCTACTATTTCTACTCATAATAACTATAATAATCTTATTGTGCAGGAACAAACCAACAGACAAGAAGAACAAGAAAACCAACTTCACAATTTGATACATCAACAAACAAAACAAAGGATGATTTGAATGAAGAACTAGACAAGGTTGAGGAAGATACAGTTGAGAGGTTCAAAAGAGAGAAAGAGAGAAAAGCCTTAAGGAACCAACAACACCACAACCCATGGCAAGTGAACCCATGTCAAGTGAAAACTTTTAGAGGTTTCTCAATATAACTTCCAGATCAGTCATGCCAAAACTAGAGCAAATTTGAATGATTCAAACATGAAGTTAGAAAGCTTGCAATTAACTGCATCAATAAGCCAACTACCACAAAGAAGACTTTCAAAAAAACTGAGACGACTAATTAGCCAACTATCACAAATTTACAATCACATAGGATTTAGGATACTAATTTGCTAACTTATAGTTCTAAAAAAAGAACATTTGAAAAAATATGAAATACCTTTTGAAGAATCGGATCATGAGTTGACCCGGAAGAATGTGGAAGATTTTGGCCTTTTACAGCTTGTGCACTACTCGCATCAATAGGTGAAGCAATGTTAGATCCAACACACCCTGGCATATCTCGAACATTCAATCCAGGGTTGTTTTGAAGCAATTGACTAAAGAAATGTCGCATTTCTTCTCTCATTTCATTCATTTCTTCTTTTAGAGAAGTGATTTCATTGGCATGTTTATGTTTTAGCTCGTTAGTTTCCTCATCTTTCTTCAAAGAACTTGTTGTCATTGATCTACCATAGCACCTTAGTCGACCAGGTTGCTCCTTTCCAAACACTGCCGTAAAAGCATCATCTGTTGTTTCCCCAAAATTTTGGTGATTCTGAAGTTCAGCCTATTGAATAAAATTGACATCCATATTAAATGTAAGTGCTTCTCTCTTTCCAGCTTAAATGAGTTTATGATTCATTAAGTTAACTTTAATTGACATCCCTTCCAAGCAAACTGTCCAGCGACTCAAGCATATTAAAATAAAATTATCACCCTCCTAACAATATATACTTTTAAACCTGAATTAAATTCATCACTAATCCACTTTAAAAAACTTACTATTGCAACTTGAGTATCGGCCTGAATTTCCTTTCCCGTCTTTGTACGAGTTGCAATAAACATTTCACACTTGGATGGTTCCTTATTGTTTTCTTTGGTTGCACGCTACAAATTACATCAAAAGAAATTAAAAACATATGGACGAAGATGATACAGTGGACAGTGGCTAGAAAAAAATAGTACAAAAAAATGAAATTTGATTTTTTTACGAAATGCCTACTAAGTATTACCAATGCCACGCGTACTGTTGCAAAATTAATAGGTCCCATTCGATGCCTCCACTTTTGCTTTTTCCTGTTTTGAGAATTCATCTCACACATAGACTATAATTAAATAAAAAGAGATGTTTAAATTAATAAATAAAACAAAAAAAGAATAGATATGATGCAAAATAAGTTGAAGAGTAGAAATGCACTATTTTAGCCTTACTTGAACAGTTGGGTGTTTCCAATATTTGATCAATTGACGGAATTGACCTTTTAGCATGTCACTAGGACGTTTTGCTAGCATATCCTCAACGGTACTATTTTTATCAAAACATCTCTCCTTAATTTTTTGCTTGTGTTGCTTCCAAGCATCACGAAGACCAGTCATCACCCACTTCTTTCCTTCTACTGGAATTAGGAATTTGGACTATGCAGAATAAAATATATTTAGCCTCAGCCAATAAAAACAAACAATAAAATATGCAATCTCAAAATTAATTGTTCTTACATTGATATATTCCCACATGCGCTTTTTAGTATCTTTTGGCACCGCATGCCAACTAGTGTACATCAAGTTGATGAATCTAGGATTCCTTGAAATTGTTCCTATAAAGTTGGTTAACTCCGACACTATCTTACCAGTTGGTCCCACTGCTTGTCCTTTATCAAATGTCACTTCCTTTCTTTCTTCCAAATTTCTTGCGTGAATATCCTTACATGTTGTTTTTCCTTGGACTTTTTTCGGCTCCAATATTCCTAGATTTATGTAACAGTAAGGAACTAAGAATTTTCTTTTATGTAAGTAATAAATCTTACAACGCTTAAGACATACCTTTTGTACTACAATCAATGCCAATTTCCTCGTCTATAGCACATTTATCCCCACCGATTTCTTCTTGATCCATAAGATCATCAGCTACTGTGTGGTTATCAGTTTTTGTTTCATCACCTATGTGTATCGCTTGTTTTTTTTAAAACTGATCAAGACTAGTAGCTTGTATGACCAACTTCCTCTTTACCTGCTTGCAGTTTGGTAGATCATTAATATCATGTTCTTTCTGCAGCTGTTGTTCTTCCAGAAACTGATCAAGACTAGTAGTTGGTATGACTGACTTCCTCTTTACCTGCTTGCAGTTTGGTAGATCATTAATATCATGTTCTTTCTGCAGCTGTTGTTCTTCCAGAAACTGATCAAAACTTGTAGCCGGTAGGACCGACTTCCTCTTCACCTGTTTGAGGTTTAGTAGATCTTGAATATCATGTTGTTCCTCTTCACCTTTCTGGGAAGACGTTTGGAACCTAAAGTTGTGCATAGGAAATTTAATTCCTTTCTCTTGAATGGACTCTCCATATTGAAATAAGCTCTTTTTAGTTTGTCCTTTCCCAACAACCATATGTGAGGTACCAAGCTCTTCCCTTGAAGACGATTGAATTACTGATTTGTACTCAACCAATTTACTCTTTCTTTGTTGCGGAATGAAATCCTCAGAATTCTTTCTTTTATGCGCTATTGGTGCATGCTCTTTCTTAGCTTTATCATTGTGTTCGTTAGCAAGTTGTTCTCTCTTAATCTTGAATTGTTTAGCCAATTCAGTACTTGATCGGTATTGCATATCAAAGTTCATATTCTTCAATGGACTTTGAGCTTTGTTCGGATTCGAACCCTTTTTCTTTAGTGCTACTGATTGACTCATTCTTCCCGCTTTCTTTTAATCTCTTTATTTTCTTTCCCTACAGTAAGTTAACCTACAAAACAATAATCAGGTGATTGTTAACTTTGATAAAATCAAACCTGCAAAGAGAAGAGGTTCTAGCCTCATAATCATATACGTTCTAGGATTATTATTAGATAGGAAAAGCTACAGAAATCTAACTTTAAAAGATATTAATGTGTTGCCTTCACTGTGCTAATGAGAACAAGTAGTGAATAATCTTTAGCTTCCAGAAAGATAAGGGAGTACTACATACAGATGACTGATTTCATTGTGCTGCCTTCACTGTGCTACCTTTACTGTGCTGCCTGTAATGTCCTATGCCTGATAATAATAGGAAAAAATAAGTATTTATATAACAACAACAATTCACATTTACTGATTAGAAAGCAATTTGATAATTGTAACATGAATACTCCAGATATTACTGACCTTAGTCATACAAGTTTATGCCAACAAACAGTCAAATAAAATAATATTAAGCTAGAATTACATGCTCATCAACAAAACAATAATTACATAAATTAAAGAAGCTAACATAAATTATTGACCAAACAACAATCAGGCGCATAAACGAAGCCAACAAAATAGTTAGATATCTTAAGGTGTTTGTACAAAAACAGTTAAATAACAAAAAGAGTGAGTTAGCACTATATGGTCATCACAAAAATAGTAAAACTCATGGTGTGTCATCTTCAAACTCGTCTTTAGACTCATCTTCCGAATCATCTTCAGAATCGTCTTCATACTCATTTTCAGACCCATCTTCACACTCTTTTTCAAACTCATCTTCAAACTCTTCTTCAGACTCATCTTCAAACTCCTTTTCATACTCGACCTCAAGTTGTTGAGTAACAAATTCCTCCGAAGGCACATCAATAACAGTTTCTGGTACATCAGTCCTTACTAAAGGAATTTCACCATCATCTTCTGGTATGAATGGTCCCATCAAGTGTTCAGACAACTCATTTTCATAACTTTTTGGGAGATTATGTTCAAATTCATCACTCAAGTTAAACAAGTCTCTCGGAACAGTCTTCATAACATAATGTATATCTTGATCATATGGATCTTGCACATAGAAGCGTTGATGTACTAGAGATGCAAGAACAAAAGGCTCTTCCTGAGAGCATCTCTTGTTAAAATAGACATAAGTAAGTCCATAAATATCTTTTTCAACCTCATACCAATCGCACTTAAACAAAACAACCTTGAAATGACTATAATAGTCTAACTCGACTATATCAACTATTCTACCATAATAAGTCAAATTTGCAGCAATCGGGTTCTTATCCTTTGAGCTTGCAAAGCTCGTAGTTGAGGCAACAAGTGTAACACCACTATTTTGTGTTTTACGCCTTGCATCACGCTGCCTAATACGAAATCTGGATTCATTAATGAGATACCCAGAGTATCTTTTAGCAACAGAATTTGGTCCTCTAGACAATTGTTTTATCAAATCAGGCACATCCTCTTGCAAAGCACGAGTTTCAAACCATTGAGAGAAGTTTTGACAATGATCCTTGGCCTTGCTCTATTTAGATCTTCACGGATGATTATTAACCTCGTGCTCATGCTCTCTACACAACATGTACTTTCTTGTTAAAACGATAAATAAAATAAGTTAAAAAATTAATTATACAATAGAAAATACTATATTAAATTAAAGTACCTAATATATTCTTGAATCTCATCACAATTTCCCAATAAGTATGCATGTGCCTGACTTAGTGTCTTGTTATCTAAAATAAATGGATCAGTTTTCTTCGATCCTAAAGGACATCCCTTTTTAGGAAACAAATTCACTGTTTCTGCATCACTTGGATCACATTCATCATTATTTCTAGCTCTTCTGTTAAATCTGGTTTGTACAGCCCTATCCAGATATCTAGAAAATAAATTCATGAAGTCTATTCCCACACATGCCTCTACTATGCAACCTTTTGGATAACATCTGTTGCGGATATATGATTTGAATGTACCCATTTCTCTTTCAGTGGAATAGATCCATCGGTTCTGAACTGGACCACCTAATCTCACTTCATTCGCCAAATGAATCATTATATCAAAAAATGACGAAGGAAAAATTCGCTCCAACTGATTTATTGTTTCTCTGATCTCTACTTCTAAGCAATCTAGTTCCTCCAATGTGATAACTTTTTGACACAAACGTTGGAAGAAGGAACATAGACGAATCAAAGCAATAGCCACATGATCTAGAAGGATGCTTTTAATTGGTATTGGAAGCAAGTAATGTAACATGAAATGAGCATCATGGGTCTTATAACCAGACAATTTTCTTTCATCCAGTTGCACACACCTAGATATATTGGAGGCACTGCCATCAGGTAGCTTGGCTGTCTTTAAAACTCCACAAAAAATTGATTTCTCTCCATTTGTCATTGAGAAGCAAGCTTTTGCAAACTTTGTTCTCTTATTATGTCCAGTATCTTTTGGATGAAGATTCTTTCTAATTCCCATCTCTTTCAAATCATATCGGGCTTTTGCATGATCCTTCGTTTTGCCAGGAATATCCAAAAGAGTTCCAAGTATGCTATCAACTATGTTCTTCTCTATGTGCACTACATCAAGGTTGTGGCGTAACAAGTTGTGATGCCAATAAGGTAATTCAAAAAATATTGACCTTTGTTTCCATAGGCCATCATTTGATCTCTTTCTCTTCATTCCAAACACATTTTCAAAATCTTGTAAGCTATTAAGCATAGCAGTTCCTTTTAATGAAGGTGGAGGAGGCCTGAATTCAGTTTTTCCATTGAGAGATCTTTCGTTAGATCTCCATGGATGATCCATGGGTAGAAAAACACGATGATCCATATAACACATTTTCCGACTATGCTTAAGATAGCGAGAATTATTGTTATAATTACAACAAGGGCAATCAAACTTTCCTTTTGTACTCCATCCAGACAACATAGCATATGCAGGAAAGTCTTTAATTGTCCACATAAGAGCTGCTCGCATTTGAAAAGTTTGATTTCTTGAAGCATCATATGTTTCAACCCCAGAATCCCACAATAATTTTAACTCATCTATCAATGGTTGTAAGTAAATATCAATGTCATTTCCAGGTGATCGTGGCCCAAGTATAAGTAAAGAAAGTATAGAATATTCAGATTTCATGCACATCAAAGGCGGCAGATTATATGCCATTAACATAATTGGCCATGTGCTATGAGATATACTTATGGTTCGAAATGGATTGAACCCATCACTTGCTAATCCAAGTCTCACATTGCGAGAATCTAGTGAAAAATCTGGATGCAACCTATCAAAATCTTTCCATGCTTGACCATCTGCAGGATGCCTTAACTTTCCATCTTTAGAACGCTCCTCGTCATGCCACCTCAAAGAATCTGCCGTCTTTGAGCACATAAATAACCTTTTGAGTCTAGGAATTAATGGAAAGAGTCTCAAAGTCTTTGCTGAAACTCGATGTGATTTTTTAGAAGGCCCCTCACTATCAACTTCAGGATTTTTAATATATCGTGAAGCTTCGCAAGTATGACAAAATTCATCATCCTTATGATCATTCCTAAACAACATGCAATCATTTGGACATGCATCAATTTTCTCATAATAAAGACCGAGATTCTTAACCATAGACTTGGTTTTATTGTAAGACGGTGGAATGTTCAACTCGGGCATCGCCTCTTTTAATAACTCCAAAAGAGAAGTGAATGATTCATTGCTCCATCCATGTAGACACTTCAACAAATATAAGCGAAGTGTGAATGATAATTTAGAGAATCCTGTACAACCAGGATATAATTCTTGGCTTGCCTCTTCAACTAAGTTATAGTATTTCTTGGCATCTTCATTTGGACCATCATAAACTCCTTCGGCCTGTGCAATATCTCTAAATTGATCATTCAGCAACCCATCAATATCATCACGCGAGTAATCCATATCATCGTCAACGTTCAACTTGATATCCCATTCCCCGTGATTAATCCATCTAGTATAACCTTTAACAAATCCATAACATATTAGATGATCATACACTACATTCCTTCGAGTCCAACGAATATTACAACATTTTGCACACGGACACTGAATTTCCTCTCCTTGAGGATCTCCATAAGAGTAAGCAAAATCTAGGAGTGATTCAACACCATCAATATACGGTTTGCTATACCTTGCTAAATCCATCCAATCCTTGGATGGGATATTTGAATTCCTAGAAGAAGATATCAATATTTACTCTTACAGTAACAATCATTAAATCATTAACTACTTCACAAATAAGTTTTAAAAGTCATGAGTAAGTTATCAGAATCATGTGTTCTGAGATGATAAAAGTTTCTTACCTAGTCATGGCGCTTGTGTTGTGCCAAATCAGACCTTGAATTCTCCACAAATGTTTCTGAATGTTGATTATACTTCTAAGGAAAAATAAGTAAAATTAATAGGATAGACACAATTAAATGAACTAATCAAGTTTAAGAAATTCTATCGAGAAGCAGGTTCAAGTTGTAAACAAAATTTTAAAGAAGTTCAAACACTTTATTTAGAAGACCAAAAGTACAATATAGTGTGAAAATCTTTTTGAGCTTTTTAAAACTATGTCTCAAAATTTTAAAATCTCATTCTTGTGCACACCATATCAGAGAAGTATCAAACATTTACTACCATGTTTAAACATTCAAGCAAACATTACAATGATCCTATAATAGATATTCGATCACACCCAAAAAACTTAAAGTTCCGTAGAGTTTATTCATTCTAAGTTATCCCTGACCTGAAGCAAGATTAGCTATAATCTTGGATCCTAAAGGGTGAAATATTACTTATAGAAGGACTGTGAATAAGAAGAAGTTGTGAAATTTTTCAAGACTCTAGAAGTGTTCAAGGCTTAACAGAACCCTGTGATAAGGTTTACTAGAAACCTGATTTTAAAAAGAGTTCATTAATTTTACTTCAAGTGTTATGTAGCCTTCCAGGTTCTAAGCAGGCAAGTTGAACCAGATTTTAAGGCTAAAGTTGACTGCATTTTACAGAAGGAAAAACACACCCTGATGAATGTTATATGTGCCATCAGACAATGTTGGAGAGTGCTAGGCATCTATTTTTGCACTGTAAAGTAGCAGCTGGCATATGGAGTGTTTTCTTATCAGTTTTCTTATCTACTGCAATTAACTGCCAGGACTCACCCTATAATCTGAACCTGCCAGGACTACCAGATCACTCAGCATCCTTCATAAAAAAATATATAATCTGAACATATGCACCTCCCTTATTCAGAAACATACCAGTCATATTCAACCATTCTGCATTAGAGTTCTTCCTCTTGAACCTTGTTCACAAGCAGTCAGACAATGTCCAATAGCAGAACAGAGTTCTGCGTCCTGAACCCTTTCTTATTCATTTCTTTTGTGTTCTAGTTTTTATAGAAGTTTGTTCCTTTGGTATATTGAGTTACAATATTTGTTTGGATTTTTTTAGTCTTGTTAGAAATTTACAAGAAAATAGAAAATGTACATTACTTGTTCTATTGGAGAAGCTTAAGTGGAGTTACATGAATAGTAAGGATTCATATACTCAAATTCTGGCTCAACTGAACCAAATACTATTTCATACTCTAATTCTGGCTCTTCAGGCAGTGTGAAAAAGGAACAGCTTCATTATTATAATGACTCATTTCACAACAGTTTTTGCACAAATGATTCATTTGTTCCAAGCAACCTCAAGTCATTTACCTGCAATGAACTGAAAAATGCGACTAGGAACATCTGAGCTGATAGTCTTCTTAGTGAAGGAAGTTTTGGTTACATCTTTAAAGGATGGATAGCAGATTGCAGATTTGCAGATTACAAATTTGTGAATTTGCAGATTGCAGATTTGCAGATTTACAGATTGCAGATTTGCAAACTTGCAGATTGTAGATTACAGATTTACAGATTTGTAGATTTGCAGATTTATAGGAGATTGCAGATTTGCATATTTATAGTAGATTGCAGTAGCTATATCCAACTCGAAGTCCACCTCAGGCCAAAGAACAGGGACATCAGGAGAAATATCTAAAGATACTCTAACGCAGACATGTAAATCAAGATAGCAGGCACACCAAACAAAGAATGGAAAAAGTAGAAACTCAACTCTAACAACAACAAGACACTCTACTGCAGACAGGTAATACTCATAACTATGCTTCTAGTCAAGTTGGTAACACTAATTCTGAAATTTAGGTTGTAACATCTCAGTATAATTACCAGTATACTTATTCAGTCAAAACATCTCCCATATAAAAAAAATGATACTTGAATCTAATTCAACACCATAAACTATATCATGAGAAAATCAAGTTCATATAAGTAGACCAGCAGTCAAAGTATTTTATGAAATTCAGCAAGTATAGTTTAATAAG
Organism: Solanum stenotomum; assembly: GCF_019186545.1. Classification (NCBI taxonomy): domain Eukaryota; kingdom Viridiplantae; phylum Streptophyta; class Magnoliopsida; order Solanales; family Solanaceae; genus Solanum; species Solanum stenotomum. The sequence goes on along the minus strand of NC_064282.1, from coordinate 83,730,842 downwards.
CTTCCTACAAATCAAAGAATATATTCTATACATAAAACCCTGTTTTAATTCATTAATCTTGAGTTAATTTGGAATGTAGGAATAACTAAATCAGTATTAACATGGGAAAAAAGATGTAGAATAGCCGTTGGAATTGCAGAAGCTTTGAATTACCTACACAATGAATGTCGAAGGCCTTTTATTCACAGAGATGTCAATCATCAAACATTCTTCTCAATGATGATTTTGAACCACATGTGTGCTTTCAATTTAACAGATAAATATGTGATTATCTTATGATTGATTTGATTATATACATATATTTTATATTATCAGTAGGTAATTAGTACACCAGAAGTATCCTTAAAACTTGTGATCCTAAACATATCCGAACAATTGTATAACTATAAGAACATGTTGGTAAGGATAAGATGCGAAAAATGTTGTGTCCTTACCCAATAAACAGCAGTAAAACCAGCTACAGTAGAAATAGTGTTCTTTGGCACTTTCTTCCCATACTTTGGAATTTCAGCTGTAACTCGTGATTTGTTCCATTCCAACAACCCCAAAGTAATCAATTCCTTCTAAACACAAAACAAAAATTAGTAGAGAATAAAAAGGAATCTCGGCTACTGAATATTGACTCATAAAATCTAATGGTGTTCATTTCATACAGAGAGAACAAATCTAAAATCCTAACAGAACTTAGATCAAAGAAAATGGACTCATAAAATTGACCAATTTTTCCTATCATGTACTTCAATAATCAGACATTGTAGGTAATTCAATATGCAAATACATTTCAATGCAAGAGACCTTGGCTTTTGGAATGACCTTAACAACAACTTTCTGACCCTTAAGTTCACCTATCTTGACAATAGCAGAACAAGTATACCCAAAATGGCCTCTACCCATTTCCTCCCCGATTTCATACTTACTCTCAAATTTCTTAGTAAACCCAAAACTCTTATCCAAGTTAGCCCCCTTAGTTTCCTCTCCTTCAGGAATAGCTACAACATTAGGCTTAACACTACCATGCCGTCTCAACAGCAAAGCTTTAATATGCTTCGCTGGAGAAGGAGGAGAAAACGGCGTTTAAACAACCTCGCTGGAGTAGAGGTGATTTTTAGCTTCATTATCTTTCTGGGTTTCAGCAAGATTGGTGTTTCCGATGGGGGAAGAATTTCTTATGGGGAATAAGGATTGGGTCTTGGAGATTTTGAGGTGCAAGCACCCATGGTGATTATTAAAACACAACCTTATACATACAAGTGTGAAAACATAGTTATAAATTCAAGATCCAAGAATCAAGAATCGGGTACATACGCTTGACGAAACCGGTATCGGAGAAATCGTGGTCACTTCAACTCTTCAGTTCTTAGCATCAGCTCTCCAGTTCTTAGCTTCAGATCTTCAGCTCACTCTTCTTCAGCTCGCTCTTCAGTTCTCCAGAGAAAAGTGTGTCGTTCTTCAAAGAAAGAGAAAAGTGTGTCATTTTTCTGATTAATGTTTTATGAATTATTTTTTTTGGCCAATAAAAATGGGAGGGAGAGTTAAAAATGTTGGAGGGAATTTAATATTTTAGTGAAAATTTTAAGGCCACACTTGTAATGTGTGGTTTTTACAATTATAAAAATAGGACATTTTAAAAGTGTGGTCATATATGTAAATAGTTGTTGCCAATTATATCATACTGTAACAACACTTATAAAATGTAGCCTATACCATTAAAGAGTATTCTTTACAAGTGTTGCCAACATTATCGATGCCAAAAGTTAAAAACTTGGGCTACACTTTAAAAGCGTCCCCAAAAGTATTTTAGGCAACACTTTACAAGCGTTGTCCAGATTTAGTGTGGTCGTAGGCCTAAAATGTTATAGTGGTAGTCTCAACCACGGCATCAGTTCCCGACACATCAATGAGAGAAATGGTGGAGTCTTAAGAGACCCCATGTGACACCCCGAAAACTAGTAGGCTAAGCTATAGCTAAACGTGAGGGTTATATCCATGCAAGTGGGCAAGGGAGAAGGGAGAGTACTAAGGCAGTCCACTCTCCCCTACACACTACTGAAGAAACCACGACCACCACCACGGCTTGTTGTGAGGACCATGGCTCGTGGTGTGGCTCATGGTGGGCTAGGCATTGGCCTCCCCAAAACTGCCCAAAAATCAGCCTCCTCCACAATGGGCAGGGCTCGTGGTGTAGCCTTAGGCTTTTACAGGCTGAGGGAAGGTGGGCTATCCACTACCTTGTGGTCCACGGATGGCACCACATCTTATGGTAGGGACCAGGACTGTGGGAGAGGTCGTGGAGATGCCTTAGAATCTAGGGGCTTTGGGGGAAGGCTTCCTAGCCACTTCCTCATGCTTCAAGAAGGGGACCTTGTCTCGTGGTGAAGACCATGGCTCGTGGGACCTCACGTGGTCCTTGGGCAGTAGGCTGGCAAGTCATGGTTAAATAAGTAATTTCGGTTTTAATTAGACTAAAGCTATGTCATTTTGTTTAACCTTAGGACACCTATATAAGACATTTTATGTCCCAAAATCACCCATTCAAGTCATATTTTCCAAAACCGAAAAGATTTCCCCTAATTTCCTCCCCTCAAATGTTTCTCTCTCTAGAAATTAGAAGAAGAAGAATAAGAAGGAAATTCAAGCTAGGTTCAATTCAAGGCTCAATTCCTCAATCAAAGCTTAGAATTGGGCTTTGTTGTGAAGGTATGATAGATTTCATCCATGGCTTTCATCCATTGAGTTCGTTCAAAATCTACTTTCAAAAAAAAGATAGAAATCTCCGATTGTTAGAATTTGATTAAAAAGTCATGGGTTCCTTTCAAACGTGATTGTGATGGTTGAATTATGTTATTATAAGATTTAATTAATGATTTCCTTTGCTTTTTATGATGTATCCTATCACGACCCGAGAGCACCTCCAAGTCGTAACATGCATATTTGACCTCTTGGAGGTCGCATACAAGCCCTTAGCATTCATTACATTAGATATGTAAAATAGTGCGGAATTAAAAACTCTTTAAATAAAATCCCATAAGACTCAAAGGTCACTTTAAAAACATCATTCAAAAGTACACAAGCAGAATACTAAGTCTCTTAGCCATCTTGACATAAACGTGAAAACATACTAGGGACACGCCCCTTTACAATCAAAAGAAGTCTATTAAGTCTATTACAAGAATCTTATCATAAAACTAGAATAGAAAAGTCTTGCCCTCAACATATGAGGACATACCACAAAATCTAGGAAGAACTTCAAATTCCAAGTTACTACAAAACCCGCTCACTTGCCGGAACCTACACTTGTAGAAAATAGAGAAATATGGAATTAGCACAATTAAGTACTAAGTATGATGACCATGCAAAAACATGCCAAAATGGGCATTTACAAGGAATAAATGCTTTCATATTATTTTGATAAAACCTTCACTTCACAAGAATAAGAGACATAATACAAGTCAATGTTCACATATAAAACCATAGCCAATAATATACATACTCAACATATATACATATACAACCCATGCTTAACTTTAAAAGAACACACACAATTTCATTACCGTAGGACCTCTACCTAATATAACCTTAAGACACACTTGAGTGAGACAAGAAGTGACCGCCTATACAACCTCTTCAAGCACACTTAAGTGTTCCTCAAGATTACCTTAGATAAGGACATTTCCTTTATAACATAACATCAATAGACCAACATTCTTTAAGAAACCATTTCGGAGACATTCAAGCACATTAGGGGACTTTCACATAATAGTCGTTAGACTTAGGGAATTCACTTTAGTATTTTCAAAGCCTACTCGTGCCATGTGTAGATAGCATCCCATACTACTACCTACACGTTGTAGAACCTATCCAATAACAAGAGTGCACATCCCACATGATGGGAATAGGCATAACCGACATAGACCATACTAGCTAGGCATGGAATCCGGAGTCTATCCTACTCCGTAGAGGTTGTTCTACTTGCCAAAGGTAGAACTAGTAAGCAACCCATGTAGGCACATGGTTTAGGGGATGTCCAAGGAAGTTCATTGTGCCTAATCTCATACTCAACTAGGCCACCTTCCTAACCACATCCACTCGGTGCTAGCCTTGTTTCCCATAGAGTATTCAATCACATATGTACTTAGAGAGGGTTCCTTTTCTAGTTCAACCAACTCATAGTACCTCTTCCCAAGAAAGGCCCCATCTCTAAGTCATGGCCAATCAAGGTTCATAAGGATAGCTCATTTGACTTTCTTAGATAAGGATTTTCATGCCGTTCCGGCTCCATCCATCTCTAAGTCTATCATTTCACTCAAGAAGGGAACTTCGCCCTAAGGCCCATCCTTCAAGGTTATACATTTACTTAGGAAAGCTAGACTTATGAAAGGGCACCATTTCTTAGTTTTGCCGATTCAAGTCTTGGCCTAGAATTCCTCTTTTAGCATTTATAGAAAGGGCACCATTTCTTAGTTCTAGCCCACTTCACACATTCATGCATTCAAGACTTTAAGTAACAAGGAGAGACACTTTAGTCTACCAACCAAGTCACAACATTATCATCTAAGGATACTTCATAATCCAACATCATTTCATATATACATCATGAGAAAAATCATACTTTAAATCACAATGCTATCCACTTTACATAGGATCATCACAAGATCACATAAACTCATTCACATCATACCTTCACACATAAAGCTTCACATAAAACTTTACATATAGCTTCATATAGGACTTTACATATAGCCTCATTTATATATATAATATACAATACAATAACACTTTGTACAAGATCACCTTATAACCATAAGAATACCTTCACATAGTACAATAACATTTCATAACTTGATAACACTTTAATTCAATAGATAATGCCTTCAAGTCCATGTTCATAATACATTCCATAATTAAACACCTCCACCATAAGTGGATCAAACTAAGCAAGAACAATTTTATCCATAATAAGAGATTAAGCCAACTTACCATCCTCCAAAGCCATAATCAACAACACTCAAGTCCCAACCATTTTACTTACCACAAGAGAATTCATCCATAACTTGCCCATAAGGCCACAACTTTCAATTCATCCATACATCATCAATTCATCATAGATAGATGTAGAAAATCATAAGAGTCACTAATACAATCCAATCCAAACACAATTTCATAAACTTTGAATCATAAGCAAAAGACCCACTTCATAAGCAAATTTAGGAATTTAGGGAAAACATGGGTTCTTCAAGGAATTCCATACGAAATCATCTAAAAAAATATTAATTCATTAATATAATAGCTTAGAAAACGTTTTGCCAATGAACCCATGCTTAGATTAGAATTTGAGATTTTTGTTCTTTGAAACACTTTTGATTGGACTCCTTGAAAGAAAGATTCACCAAGGATCAAGGGTCACCATAACTCTAAGTTGAAAGCCCACGAAAAATTGAAGAAGAAAGAACTCAAAATCTTCAACTCTAGCTCCAACTTCTTCTTCTTCTTCTCCTCTCTTCTTCTCTCAAGAACCCTAACCCTAACTCTTTTAAAATGGAACAAAATGACCCACAATCAGACTAACACAATAATATAACCTCAAAAGAAAAGATTTGTGAAAAGACCGAAATGTCCTTAAATTTTCAGACGGACTCCTTGCCAACTGCCCAACTTTCAAAGGGCATAACTCACTCATACGAACTCGGAATCGAGCAAACTCGGTGGCGTTGGAAAGATCGTTCCAAGGGCTTTCCAAACATAACTGGAACTACTCCTGGATCATCCTGAGCTAGGAGTTATGACTGCTCAAAGTTGGCAAAACTCACTGATTTCCCACACTTAACCAAATTTCCAGGTTTTGAACTTAGCCAATTTCCAGATTCAGAACTTTTTTTTTTTTCAAAAGTGACTACTTCCAATTTATGCTTAATCTTTAAAAATTCATACGTTAGGCTCTAGTTTCACGTATCTATTTTTAGGGTCGCTACATTATCCCCCACTTGGAAACATTCGTCCTCGAATGACACTTTAAAACATTAAGGGTAATGACTCAAAACTAGCAGCCCAAAACAATCATACAATATCAATATAAAAAAAAAACACTCATCTAGGAGCAAACATCAACTCCACATAACAAGTCATTACAACACAACTTCATTCATATTTATGGAAATAGGAATCACACCTACAACTCAACATGCCTTAAACCTTTTCCATTTCTCATTTATTTGGAGGAACTTCCTTCTCCATAGCACCTCATGCTCATAACAACATCAAAGAACACAATATGCAATTATCTCATTAAAACACAATCATGCCACATCAAGAAAACACTTAAGCATGCTCAATTAGTCAACTCATGAAATATTTTAGCAACTCATCTTATATGCATATAAACATGAGAGACATCATTATGAAAACTCATTTTCTCATTTAACAAGAATTCAACTTAAAGCATGCATCATTATAAGGAGAAATATAGAAACTCATTTTTTTTACACAAGACTCCAAAAACCATGCATCATGCTTCTACAATTCTATGACTGAAGCTTGATTAGGAATAGAAGAAAGAGACAAGAATTTCCAAACTCACCTCAACTCATCATTCAACATACCATCCCCCACTTAGGAGAAACCCATCTAAACTGACACAAAAGTATTCCAACACAAAACTAGACATTATGACTTACCGGCACCTTTATCCGGATTTGCTTCCTTGTTAGCTTGGAGAGCATAGAAACGATTCCTTGCTTGACCATCAACACTAGGACCACTATAAGGAGCTTGCCTAGTATTCCTTCCTTTAGCCACAATATTAGGACAATCTCTCACCTTGTGATCATTCTTTCCACAACCATAGCACCCATTAGTACCGGCTAGACATTTCCCAAAATGCTTCTTTCCACAAGTGGGACAAGTTGGCTTAACAAATTGAGATCCACCACCTTTCTCTTGGTTAACCTTGGGAGCACTTGAAAAATCTAGGTTTGGTACCCTCTTCTTGAACCTAGGTTGACCTGGCTCATCGGATCTACCCCTCTTCACATCCCTATTCATCCTCTTAAGTTTGGACTCCTCAATAGGTTGAGCATACACAACAAGCCTAGAGATATTCATGTCACCATGGAGCATTGCCGTACGACACTCTTCTTTCACCAAGTCG